>NW_022436999.1:6737396-6857457 GCF_009761245.1 Sapajus apella
CCGTCTGGACCTGGGCTTTTTTTGGGTGGTAAGCTCTTAATTGCTGCCTCAACTTCAGACCTTGTTATGGGTCTGTTCAGTGTTTCGGCTTCTTCCTGGTTTAGGCTTGGGAGGAGGCAAGTGTCCAGGAAATTATCCATTTTTTCCAGGTTTACTAGTTTATGTGCATAGAGTTGTTTGTAATAATCTCTGATGATGCTTTGAATTTCTGTGGAATCTGTGGTGATATCCCCTTTGTCATTTTTTATTGCATCAATTTGTTTATTCTCTTTTCTTTTTTATTAATCTGGCTAGTGGTCTGTCTATTTTGTTGATCTTTTCAAAAAAAACCAGCTCCTGGATTTATTGATTTTTTGAAGGGTTTTTTGTGTCTCTATCTCCTTCAGTTCTGCTCTGATCTTAGCTATTTCTTGTCTTCTGCTAGACTTTGAGTTTTTTTGATCTTGCTCCTCTAGCTCTTTCAGTTTTGATGATAGGGTGTCAATTTTTGATCTCTCCCTGCTTCTCATGTGGGCACTTATTGCTATATATTTTCCTCTAGAGACTGCTTTAAATGTGTCCCAGAGATTCTGGTATGTTGTGTCTTCATTCTCGTTGGTTTCAAAGAACATCTTTATTTCTGTCTTCAGTTCATTGTTTATCCAGTCAACATTCAAGAGCCAGTTGTTCAGTTTCCATGAAGCTGTGTGGTTCTGGGTTAGTTTTTGAATTCTGAGTTCTAACTTGATTGTACTGTGGTCTGAGAGACTGTTTGCTACGATTTCCGTTCTTTTGCATTTGCTGAGGAGTGATTTACTCCCAATTATGTGGTCAATTTTAGAGTAGGTGTGATGTGGTGCTGAGAAGAATGTATATTCTGTGGATTTGGGGTGGAGAGTTCTGTAAATGTCTATTAGGTTTGCTTGGTCCAGGTCTGAGTTCAAGTCCTGGATATCCTTGTTAATTTTCTGTCTGATTGATCTGTCTAATATTGACAATGGGGTGTTAAAGTCTCCCACTATTATTGTGTGGGAGTCTAAGTCTCTTTGTAAGTCCTTAAGAACTTGCCTTATGTATCTGGGTGCTCCTGTATTGGGTGCATATATATTTAGGATCGTTAGCTCTTCTTGTTGCATTGATCCTTTTACAATTATGTAATGTCCTTCTTTGTCTCTTTTGATCTTTGTTGCTTTAAAGTCTAACTTATCAGAGATGAGAATTGCAACTCCTGCTTTTTTTTTGCTCTCTATTTGCTTGGTAAATCTTTCTCCATCCCTTTATTTTGAGCCTCTGTGTATCCTTGCAAGTGAGATGGGTTTCCTGGATACAGCACACTGATGGGTTTTGTCTTTTTATCCAATTTGCCAGTCTGTGTCTTTTGATTGGGGCATTTAGTCCATTTACATTTAGGATTAATATTGTTATGTGCGAATTTGATACTGCCATTTTGGTGCTAGCTGGGTGTTTTGCCCTTTAATTGATGCAGATTCATCATTGTGTTGATTCTCTTTACCTTTTGGCATGTTTTTGGAGTGGCTGGTACTTGTTGTTCCTTTTTACGTGTAGAGCCTCTTTCAGGAGCTCTTGTAAAGCTGGCCTGGTGGTGACGAAATCTCTGAGTACACAAAGGATTTTATTTTTCCTTCACTTATGAAGCTTAGTTTGGCTGGATAGGAGATTCTGGGTTGAAAGTTCTTTTCCTTAAGAATGTTGAATATTGGCCCCCACTCACTTCTGGCTTGTAGGGTTTCTGCTGAGAGATCTGCTGTGAGTCTGATGGGCTTCCCTTTGTGGGTAACCCGACCTTTCTCTCTGGCTGCCTTAGTATTTTCTCCTTCATTTCTACCCTGGTGAATCTCACGATTATGTGCCTTGGGGTTGCTCTTCTTGACGAATATCTTTGTGGTGTTCTCTGTATTTCCTGGACTTAAATGTTTGCCTGCCTTGCTAGGTTGGGGAAGTTTTCCTGGATAATATCCTGAAGAGTATTTTCCATTTTGGATTCATTCTCTTCGTCGCATTCAGGTACGCCTATCAAACGTAGAATAGGTCTTTTCACATAGTCCCTCATTTCTTGGAAACTTTGTTCATTCCTTTTTACCCTTTTTTCTCCATTCTTGCCTTCCCGTTTTATTTCATTGAGTTGATCTTTGACCTCCGATATCCTTTCTTCTGCTTGGTCAATTCGGCTGTTGATACTTGTGCATGCTTCACAAAGTTCTCGTGTTGCGTTTTTCAGCTCCATCAATTCACTTATATTCCTTTCTATTTTGTCCATTCTCATTAGCATTTCCTCAAATCTTTTTTCAAGGTTCTTAGTTTCTTTGCATTGGGTTAGAACATGTTCTTTAAGTTCACAGAAGTTTCTTACTACCCACCTTCTGAAGTCTGATTCTGTCATTTCATCACACTCTTTCTCCATCCAACCTTGTTCCCTTGCTGGTGAGGAGTTGTGATCCCTTGTAGGAGGAGAGGTTTTCTGGTTTCGGGTGTTTTCATCATTTTTGCACTGGTTTCTTCCCATCTTTATGGATTTATCCACCTGTCGACTTTGTAGTTGCTGGCTTTCAGATTGGGTCTTCGAGTGGACGTTCTGTTTGTTGATGATGAGGTTATTTCTGTTTCTTGGTTTTCCTTCTGACAGTCTGGCCCCTCCGTTGTAGGTCTGCTGAGGTCCACTCCAGGCCCTGCTTGCCTGGGGTTCACCTGCAGCAGCTGCTGAACAGTAAGGGTTGTTACCAGTTTTCTTCTTCTGCTATCTTTGTCCCAGAAGGATACCCGCCAAGTGTCACTCTGATCTCTCCTTTATGAGGTGGCTCTTTGGATATATAGGGGTCAGGGAGCTGCTTGAGGAGACAGTCTCTTCTTTATAGGAGCTCAAATGCTGAGCTGTGAGCTCCGTTGTTCATTCAGAGCTTCTGGGCAGGTACGTTTAGGTCTGCTGCAGCAGAACTCATAAACTGCTTTTTGTTCCCAGGTGCTCTGTCCCAGGGATTTAGGGCTTTATGAGTTTCGGTTATGCTGCTGCTTTCTCTTTTTTTTTTTCCTTCAGAGCTGCCCTGCCCAGCAAGGAGGCAGTCTAGTCACTGTCTGCCTGTAGAGGCTTTGCTGAGCTGCTGTGGGCTCCGCCCAGCTGCCGAGTGAACTTCCCTGCTGTCCTGTTTATATGGGTGTAGTTAGAACCTCGTTGGCAAGGGTGGCCGGCCTCTGTTAAGGCTGAGTCTCTCTGTAGTGGCGGGTTGATTGGCAACGGCGGTCTACCTCAGCAATGGCGGGTTGCCCTGGCGACGGCAGGCTGCCTCAGCATTGGCTGACTACCTCCATAGTGGAGGGCTGCCTCGGTAATGGCGGACGCCCCTCCCCCACAGTGCTGTACCATCCTGGGTTCAGCTGTGCTTGCTGTGAAACTCTCAAATCCAGAGAGTTTCTGATTGCTGTTCTTTTTGGGGGTGGGACCAGCCGAGCTTGATCGTCTGTCTCCCTGCCTCAGAGCCTTTTTTTTTTTTTTTTTTTTTAAGTTGGTGTTTCAGTCGCCTGTTGAAGAGGCGCAGCGGTGTGTGTTTTCTCCCATGCGACAACTCACTGTGCTGGCTTAAACAGCAGCACTGAGATTCGTGGCACTTTTTTTGCCCTGGAATCTACTGTCCTGGCTCCCTGCTCAGTCCCCTTTTTAAACAGACAAATGGGTGACTTCCCGTGGCTCCAATCGCCAGCCAAAAGGGCTCCCGGACCAGTGTATTTTGTACAGAGAACTGCTGCTCCAGGGCGCCGACAGAGCAGCTGCGCGGGGCAAAGCAGCGGCGCTGGCCAGCACAGCCGCGCTGGCCAAAACAGCCGCGCTGGTGACCCCTGGAGCTCCTCCGCCTGGGAATTTCCTAGTCTGTGGGCAATAAAAATGCGGCCTCCACTCAGTCTCTGGGCTTTCACTGGAAGCTGCAATCCTGAGCTGTTCCTAAACGGCCATCTTGGACCAGGTATCGGTTTTTTTTTTTTGTAATATCTTCTCATTATCCTTCAGTGTTTATGGGATCTATAGATAGCGATGCCCCCCTTTTCATTCCTGATATTATTTTTGTCTTCTGTTTAAGGAGTTTATCACCATATTAGTATTTTTCATAAATCTGTTTTCTTTGCTGGTCCCCTCTATTTTCTGTCTCTTTTTTCATTAACATATGCTCAGATTTTTATTATTTCCTTCTTTCTCATTTCTGTGGGCTCAACTTTCTCTAATTTTTCTAACTTCTTGAAGTCGATATTTAGTGCATTGATTTTAAGCCTTCCTTTTTTTCTATTGTGTGCATTTAGGGCTATAAGTTTCTACCTGTGCAGTTTGAAGATGTACAAAAACAAAAAAATATATATATTATGTGTGCATATATATATAAACACACACATATATACACACACACATATATACATACACACACATATATTATCATTTGGTTAATATTGGTTGTATAGTTTCTTCTGTGATTTCTTCTTTTGCCCATTAGTATTTAGAAGTTTACTTCTTAATATACAAACATAGGGATTGTAATTCAGCTTAATTCCACTGAAGCCAAAGAACATACTCTGATACAATTTTGATTTTTAAAATCTATGTTGAGACTGGCTTTATGGCTCCAAATATGGCAATTTAGGTAAATATTTTGTGTGTTTTTGAAAAAAATATGTATTCTGCAGTCATTAAGTGCAGTGTTCTTTATATATGTTAATCATGGAAAATTTAATTGTATTGTTTAGATGTTCTGTACCCTTCTTGATTTTTTTGACTGTTTTAGCTATAAGAGAGGTGTATTTTCCATTATAATTGTGGATTTGAACATTCTCCTTCTGTATGTTTTGCTTTATATATTTGGAAGCTACATTATAAAATATAAGCAAATTTAATGGCTTTTAAGATTTCTGGCCAAAATCTCTTCAAATATTGCTTCTCACTCTTCGTCTAACTTTTCTCCTTTTAGGACTCTGATTTACATATACATTAGGTCTTTTCTCAGACTTGTTTTCTGTGTTTCATTTTGAATACACCCTACTATTCTACTGATCTATCCATTAATTTACTGATTTTTATTTTTGCCATATGCAATCAGCTAATAAACCCATTCATTAGGTTCGTAATTTCAGATATTGTAATATCAGCTCTGAAATTTTTTTTTAAGTTTTCAGCTTCTGCCAAGATTGTTTATATTATTTTCTTGCCCATATTTAACATATTAAAGTGTGTTTCTATTATTTGTTGTTTTGCTTAGGTTTTGCTCATATTGTCTTCTTTATACGCCTAGTTATCTTTGAGTGTATTCCAAACATTACATATAAAAATTTATAACAATTATTTGAGGCGCAGGATATTATTGCCTCCCTTTGAAGAAAGGGACATACTTGCTTATAAAAGACATTAGGCACTAGTAATTCTTGATTACCTTATACTATTCTAGGATTGAGATAATTTGGCTTCAACTCTGTAAGGGCAACCTTTTTCTTCCTCACCTTTCCTTTTGGGGTGTTGGTCCTTCTGGTCTGTGATGATTAATTTTATACATTAACTTGGCTTGGCCAGTGCACCTAGATATTTGGCCAAACACCATTATAGATATTGCTGTGAAGATATTTTTTGAAGATATAATTAACGTTTAAATGAGTTGGCTTTGAGTAAAGCAGATTATTTTCCATAATGTGAGTGGCTCTCATCTAGTCAGTTGAAGGCCTTAAGAAAAAAAACTGAGGTTCCCCTGAGGAAGAAGGAATTCTGCCTCCAGACTGCCTTTGGACTTTGAGCTATAACACCAGCTCTTCCCTGGATTTCTAGATTGCTGACCTGTCCTGCAGATTTTAGACTTGCCAGTCTTCGCAATCACATGAACTAATTCCTCAAAATAAATTTCAGTATTTCTCTCTCTCTCTCTTTCTGTCTCTCTCCACACACATGCACACACACACACACCCTAATACAGGGTTTCAAAGCAAAGCCTAGGAGTTTACTAGGGTTCTCTTTGTTAAGAGGCCCTAAATTCTAACTTTTGTCCTATTACCTTATAAGTTTATTGAAAGCTCTGCTCAGTTTCTCTGCCTCTCCACCATCTCTACATAAATTGAAAGTTGTCTCTAGGTCTCCTTTTGTAATATCTTGGTCTCATAATTATTCACCGCCATATTAGTCCTCTTGTGCCCTCAAACAGATTTAGAGCTTTCCCACTAGCTTTTCTAGTTGTTCTCGGAGGAACAGTTGGTCTGACTTATCTAGTCTTCCATTACCAAAAGTGATTCTCCTAAGATAGGTGGCAGCCTGTTTCTATTGAACAAAATGTATGCAAGAAATCAGATAAAGATTTCAATTTTGCTTTTGTTGAATTGAGTAGCTTTTGAGACATCTAAGGCTGTCTTCATAGGAAAGTAGTTGGATAAACAAAGCTAGAAATTGGAAGAGGGATCTCTGTGGAGAAAAATTTTTGTATCAGTGATATATAGATAATATTTTAAATGATGAAAATGAATGAGATTACCTAAAGAGAAAGTTCAGATAGAAAAATAATACAAACCGAAAGCTCTTTTAGGAAATCCAACTTTTAGAAGTTAGAGGAAAACGTATCAGTGAAACACTGAGAAAGGTTGTCAGAATGAGATTTTGGTGTCATAGAAGCAGGTAAAAAAGAGGACTTAAAGAAGTAGGGAATGATGAAATATGATTTATGTGGTGAAAAGTCTGACAAAATAGGGCCTAAAAGGTATCTGAGTATTTGAGCCTCACAAACATATTATAACCACTTGATAGATGACCATGCTTGTGCAGTAGTGTGGGTGGGCAGCCTCAGGAAGAGTGATTCAGGGCTGTGGGAGGTCTGCCCAGCAACAATCACCCTGGTGGCCTTTAATCTCTAATCTGATAATGAGTTCTGTGCCATCTCAACCTGAAAGACTTATTAGAAACCTGTGCCCTGTCCTTTTGGCAAATGATTTGGGTAATGCCTGTCATGAACAAAGAAAGATAGTGGTGTTCCCACTTTTCCCTGATAACAGCTCTTAAGGGAGAAAACCTGTAGTTCTTCACGTTCTAAACCTGAGCATAGCTGTACCTCCTGAGGTGAGCTTTCATTGCTCGCCCCCACAGAACTCCAACTCGACACTTTACCAGAATCATGAGGCAGAGGAAATGCTAATTTCTCATCCCAGAGAGGTGTGCTTTTCTACTGCATGCTTTTACTATTTTGAGCTCTCGGTATAGTTGTTTTTTTTTTTTTTAAGTCTTTAGTACAGAAGAAAATTTAGACTAAAGAATCTATTATTATTTTTGCCAGTATTTCAGAAAAGTCCAGCGATAGGGATTGAAAAAAGTGGCAGTAATATGCAGCATATATCTTACTATGGTTTCATTATTTTCCTAGAAAACATTAAAGAATGGTTGTTTCCCTGTGCAGATGCTTGGCAATACGTTTGTATTTTTATGGTGAGTTTGACTGCCGGGCACACTGATGGTATCTAGAGTGTAGTGAAAAGGGCATCTGCAAAGCAAGTAAGATAGTGATTCCAAAGCTCACTGCCCTTCTGCAATAAATGTGGGGTAAAACATAGGCCTTCACTCTGAACCTATTGACTTGGAATCGTGTGTAAAATGAATGTATTTATTTATTTAAATTTATCTATTCATGCCTGATGAGGCAAGCAGAGCCTATGAGTTATTTGAAAAATTAGAGCAAAGTGGTTCACTCAAAGACAGTTTCTTTTCTTTCTTTTTTTTTTTCTTTTTGAGGCAGAGTCTTAATCTGTCGCCCAGGCTGTAGTGCAGTGGCGTGACATTGGCTCACTGCACGCTTCATCTCCCAGGTTCAAGTGATTCTTCTGCCTCAGCCTTCTGAGTAGCTGTAGTTACAGGCATGCACCACCACATCCAGCTAATTTTTGTATTTTTAGTAGAGACAGGGTTTCACCATGTTGGCCAGACTGGTCTCAAACTCCTGACCTCAAGTGATCCACCCACCTCGGCCTCCCAAAATGCTGGGATTATAGGTATAAGCCATCATGCCTGGCCTCAAAGACAGTTCTTTAGATGGAAACCATTCTGATGCTTTGAAAAAAAGCTGTTTGGTTATAGTTTAAATCCCCATGAAATGTGGTCTTTAATCAGTGCAATCCCAGCCAGGCTAACAACTTATTTGGTAGGTGTTGATGGTTATTAAAGATTCTCTATTCATACATGATAATACTTTCATGAGTGAGATTAAATAATTGGTTGGATGATTGGCAGGATGACACAGCTTTGAAATGTATTAATTTTGTGTAGTTAACTCACTTAGTTTCTCTGATTCTGATCCTTAAATATAAAGGGGAACTAGAATAGTTTTTGTCCTGCCTATATCACAAGATTATTAAGAAGAACAAACAGGATAATAATGTATGGAAGGCTCTAGATAATATAGGATTTTGTTTACTATAATATAATCACCTCATTTTGGGAAACTGTGACTGTGGCTTTACCTCCTGTCAATCAGCAAGTGTTGAAAAGTCTCTGTGTGGTATCACAACAACATCCAGCACCCATAGATACCCAGGACTATGACAAGCCTGTAGGAAACTTTAAAAAGGTTAATATAAGCTCTGTGGAAAATAGCCAAGCTCTGTGGAAAATAGCAGACAGTGCCCTATGACTATTCATTTTACCAATCAGGAAAGAAAAATTCATATTCATTGGCTAGTGACAGCTATAATGGACAACTCTGCTAGCAACCAGGGCCAGGAAGCATATGAGAAGAACAGGAAAAGGTAGGAGAAGAGGCAAGAGAGAGAAAGAAAAATCAGAAAGATGGTTCATGAGAGAATAGCATAAAGCAGCAAAATTTGAAAGTGATAATGAAGGCAACAACAAGAAGCCCCTGGATCAGTGGAGGAAGAAATTGTATGGTTTTTCGATTTGGAAAGGCTCAGAGATCATTCAGTCCAGGGATGGCAAATACACAGGTCATGTGAGGCAATTTCTATCTTGTGTGAGGGGCAGACATTGCTAATCAATTATTGTCTCCTGCTTGGTCAAGACATCTGCATGCCAGTGCAAAGAGTGATCCCAGAGCTGATTGCTTACTCTTGCTGGAATGTAAGGAGTCCCATCTGTTGAAAGTGTGTGTAAGAAGAATCAACATTACTCATTAAATTATCTGATTCTTACCTGATGAAGTGAGGAGAGCCAATGGGATTTAGGGATCTGGTCCACCTAGAATGGTAGTACTCTAGGTTGCCACTACAAATCAATTGGAATAGGCACAAGAGATGCATTTTATTCAGCCTTCCTATTTTATAATCAGGAAACTGTGGATAGGGATGTGAGACCACTTGTTCAGGTTCTCACAATTAGTTAACCAGAACTTAAACCCACGTTTCTCTTTCTCCAGTGGAAACTCAAGACTCATAGCTGTTTGGAGATATTTTACTAAAGACTGATTCCTGAAATGGTTGGGCAAAGTAGAGAAAGGAATATTTTTGCATATTAGGGTTTAAGGCAACAGCTTTTGAGCCAAAGCCTTGAAGGTGGGTATATTAGTTTTCTGGGTTTACTGTAACAAAGTACCATGAACTGAGATGCTTCAACAACAGTTTGATAGTAATGTCCACAGTCTGGAGACTAGAAGTTTAAGCTCAAGGTGTTGTCAGGCTTGGTTTCTTCTAAGGGCTATGAGAGTTAACTGTTCCATGCCTCTTTCCCAGTTTCTGATGGTTTGCTGACAATTCTTTGGTTTGCAGATACATCACCCCGATTTCTGCTTTTATGTTCATGTGGCAGTCTCCGTGTGTGTGTGTGTGTGTGTGTGTGTGTGTGTGTGTGTATGTGTGTGTCTCCACATTCCTCCTTTTAATAAGGACATAGATTAGGGCCCGCCCTAAAGGAACCATCTTAATTTGATCATTTACAAAGACCATATGTCTAAATAAGGTCATATTCCGTGGTACTAGGGGTTAGGACCTCAACATATGAATTTTCGTGGGACACAATTTAGCCCATAACAGTGAGGTTCAGTTTGCTTAAATGTCAGAACTCTAGCTATGGAAGCCAGCTGGAATCTGGTCTAATACTAGTTTCCTTCATGAAGTCACAGTTAGCATTACAGGTGATTTTTCAAGAAGTTGCCAATAATAGGCCATGCAGATGAATTTGTAAACCATTGTGAATTCTATATTTATAGTATAGTATAGTATTCAAGGTGCATATCACTGTGGTTTAGAGAAGGGGAAGTGGCTAGGTAGAGGTAACACTCCGTAGCAGAGAATGAGTCCTGCAAAATTTTAGAGTGAGGTTCTGTGCTGCTAGAGGAATGGGCCATGAATAACCGCAGCTTGGGTAGTTAGCAGATACCCTTGAATGAGGCTCCTCTAAAGATCACGTGGTTATATGAATCAGAAAATGCCATGCTCTCTGCCACTAAACAGAGCACAGAAACACCTCAGGTGGCCAAAGCTCTCTGCTGCCCTTAAGCCTGCTCCCCAAGAAAAATGGTGAAACTTGTCTTCGATGCCTGTTTTGTGCTTCCATCCTTTCTTCCTAGTTACCCCACTCTGTGGTGGCATCTCTTTTCCAACTCCCTCAAATTCTCAGGACCATGTTCTGTTCCTTTTCTCACCATGAAAGTTATTTTTTGGTGGGGAGAGGTGGGATGTAATACATATTAATTCACACTTAGGTGTAAATGACTGATAAGGATTTAAAGTGGGCTCTGACTTTAATGATTTGCAAGTGATTGCCAAGGCCTTAAATTACAGGAACAAAGCTATAAGGTTAGAAGTAGGGGATCATTCAGCTCTAAATGGCACCTCTTTTATTAGCTAATCAGACACTAAATTAAAATGGCACATTATTAATTTATTCTCTGTAATTGTAAATGATCTAGGAATTTGCTGATTACATTAACAATTTTTCTGTAATTTCAGGAAGATGTAAAATAGAAAGTTATGGAGATATGAGCCTACACTTGTTTGCAGTGCTTGACTCATCTACATCTGTTCTGGTAGTTTCCATCTGACTTACCCAGAATCAGATAGCACAGCATGCGCTATTTAGTCCTTACTGCAGCCCCTTCTCTTTTCTGCTAGCTTGAAAGCATAAAATCCAACCTATTTTATTCTTGGCAATAAGAAAGGTACTCATCTTTCCACCATGGTCTCCTTGTTGGCACCAAATATCGTGGAATCACTTTAAGAGAAGGACTTTCCCTACTTTTTTTTTTTTTTTTTTTTTGAGACAGCGTTTCGCTCTTGTTGCCCAGGCTAAAGTACAATGGCATGATCTTGGTTCACTGCAACCTCCACCTCCCTGGTTCAAGCAATTCTTCTGCCTCGGCCTCCTGAGTAGCTGGGATTACAGGCACCCACCACCATACCCAGCTAATTTTTTGTATTTTTGGTAGAGACGGGGTTTCACCATGTTGGCCAGGCTGGTCTTGAACTCCTGACCTCATGTGGTCCACCCGCCTTGGCCTCCCAAAGTGCTGGGATAACAGGCGTGAGCAACTGCACCCAGCCTTCCTTACTTCTTTCACATGAAATTCACCAGCCTTCCCTTTCTCTTGTCTATGCTCAATCTCCCTCAGTTTTTTGACTAACTCAGTCAGAGAGACAAGGTGTAGAGATCTTGGTACAGGTTAGGTGTTGGTGTAGGTGTAGGTGAAGGGCCTGGCAGAATCTGTGGGAGGTGAGGATAGCCCTAATGGGACATTTTTTGGATACTGACTTAATTCCTTGCTGTCCCTCATTGACTCTGAAACATGGCTCAGTCAGCCACTAAAGGTGCCTGTCAGCTTCCAGGGTATCTCCTGGCAAAAAACTAACACCCTTATCTCCTAAGAGAGTTCAGAGAACCCTTCAGGGGACAGGTAGCATTCCTCGTCTGGGGTTAACACAAAAACAGAAAATACTTGCTCTTGCTCTCTCTCTTATTCTAACAATTGACCTAACAACTTTATAGGACACATTAGCAAGTGGTGAATATGGGAAACAGGACAAGCAGATAATAAATAATTCAGTGAGAAATATATTCCAGAAAACCAATTGATGTGATTGGAGAGCTCTTGATAAATGTAACATATTTACAAATACTCATTACATTGTATTGTTATCACAAAAACTAATTTATTCTGATTAAAAACTATTTTCCATGAAAATAATGGCTGGGGGAACTAAAAATTCTAGGGAGACCAACTCCAAAGTTAATCTAAATAGCTTCTCTGGAGCAAATGCATTTTTAAATTGATTACCAGCTCACTGAGTTTCTTTGGCCTTGGGATCCAACAGGAGGGTGCCATTATATACTTTGAGGTTTCACTCTCACAGAGAATGGAAGCATAGAGATTCAATTCCTATTAAAAAAAAAAAAAAGATAGAATAAGTCTTATGTTATCAGCAGACACTCCAGGGCACGAAATTCCTATTTGGTTGGGTGAGCTATTTCAGAGCCATGGTGAATTAATCAGTGGCTTTGTTGGCTATTTGACTGCCTGTTCCTCTATACTCTTTCTTTTATTTTGTATATAATTATGTTTATTTAATTTTTTAATAAAAGCACAAACACATCAGATTAAAAACCCTAAAAAACTGTAACTTCAAACAGTACCAAAAAAACCTAAATCCTAAAAAGTGTATCTCTTTCCAAAATTGACCCATTTTCCTCATACTGTTCCCTCAAGGCAGCTACATGTAGTTAACAGTTTCTTATATGTCTTTTCAGAGATCTACTAAGCAGATATTAATATATGTTTCTTTCTCTCTCTCTCTACACACACACATACACACACACATGCATATATATTTACACACATACTCATATATAAGCATAATATACATGTGGTACCATGCCTTGCTTTTTTCATTAAAAAATAGGTCTTGGACATTGTTATCAACTCTCTGTCTATTGTCAACCTAGCTCTTTGTGATAACTGTATAATATTCATTTTATGAATGCATTATAATTTATTTAGTTCCCTGTTGATGTTAGGATGGTTTTGTCTTTGGCTGAAATGATTTCTAAGGTGGAGGTGAGTAGAAGGTGCAGTGATGCTGGGTTTTGTTCTGATGGTAGGGCATGTATCTCGTGGATGGTTGGAACAACTGAGGGGCATTTGTGAAGGCTGGGTGGAAAAAGCAGAGGAGTTAGATCAGAGAACAGACATGTAATGGGAGACTGGGTGAAATCTTGCCATGTGATATAATTTCCTTCTTTCTTCTACCTCCCAAGGAAATCCTCAGTAAAGTTGACATTACTGGAAAATGCATTTGGAGTTTATCTATTCAGCAAATATTATTTGTACCTTTACATGCCAGGCATTGTTCTAGGTGCTAGAGAGATAGCCATGAGCAAAACAAAGTTTCTGCTATCATAGGATTTACATTCCCTGGTGGAGGGAAATAATACTAAAGAATATATCTCATATATATAGAATATATTATATATATATATTCTTTTTTTTCCTGAAAGCAAATAAAAGAGGTCATGGGGCTTGAGAGCAACAGGGAGTGTTGGGATTGTTTTCCTTGGGAGGCAATGCCATGTAACACCTCGCGGCAGGTGGATTCAGGGTGGATGCCGAGGCTGCCGGGCAGTACTACCGTATCTGGATTGCCTGGAATAGCAGATGGCCTCTCACACCACTCCCCTCTACATTCCCCCACTGGAAGTTCCTGCTGCTGGCATTGCTGTCAGATGCTGGATCTGTATTCAGGAATGGAGTGCCATCTCCTTTCCAGGTATGTGATAGCATTTGTGGGGGAGGGAGGGGCAGGAAGTGGGAGAGACCTAGAATAAGGGGATGGTGGCTTTGGAGAAAATATGGATAATCTACCAACAGATTAATTCAACATCACTGAAATACCAAAGGGCTTCTCATCATTCACTGTTTAGCAGGGGGCAGGAAAAATTATTCATTATTCAACATGAGCTGAAATGAAAACGCCACACTTTGTAAAACATGCAAGGTTACCTACTATAGTAACTGCTTGCAGAGCTTTAATGTGTTTGCAGCACAGCTAATTAATTTGCTCTGAGCTTCACTGGAATTCTTATTTGAGATGATTGTCTTGGTAACTGAATGCACCATAGAGAGCCAAAACTAAAAATGTCATTTGGGGCTGCTGTAGTAATCTGAGTCTTCCTTAGGGCTTTCTCAGACTCCATCAGCAAGGACTTCCCCATTCCCCTGTCCAGTTCCCTCAGACCTGCAGGCTGGGCAGGGTTTACCAGGAGTGGCATAGCCTGTAGTTTTGCTGTTTAGAATCCAGGCTCTGAAGTCAGACCAGTCTTGGAATTCACATTTACTAGCAGCCACTTACCAGGTAACCTCAGACATCTAATGTCACTGTTTTTACATTTGTAAAGTTATAATAATTTTAGTACCTACCTCACATAAATGCTGCAAAGATTGCAATATATGTGTTTGCAAAGTGCCTGGTTCATTGTAAACTCTCACTAATTTGAGCTTTCTTCTTCTTCTCCTCTTGCCACCACCTCTTCCTTCTTCATCACCACTGCTAGTACCACAACCATCATCATCATCATCATCATCATCATTTTCCCCCTTCTATCTATATATGTTTTATTTGTGTGTTGGGATTTTAAGTGTTGTGTGCAAACTGGGAAAACTATAAAAGACAGTATTGGCTCAACTGAAACCAACTTGTGAGGACTCAAAGAAATGAACAATTGGAGGAGCTGAGCTCTGGTCCAGGCTTTGCTGCTGCCATGTGGTTTGGACCAATTCCTTCATCTCTCTGGGCTCCACCCTTCTCTCTGGTAGGACAGAGAGGCTGGAATTGGTGCTCTCTCAGGTCCTGTTTCACTTTGAAGGAAGTGGTTCCTAAACAACCACAGGTAGGTAAGTTAGGGTGTGTTTGGCAGCAAGTAGCAAAGTAACTAAGAAACAGTGGCTTAAACAAGTAACATAGGCTTTAAAAAATCCTCAACAAATTTTGACAAACCAAATCTAGCAGTATGTAAAAAAGATTATCTATTACAACCAAGTAGAGGTAGTTTTGTTTTTGTATCCTCTGAATATGGCTCATTAAATAATTCACTAATATGTGTACATTCTCTCAACAACATTGAACATTTCCTAAGAACAGAATACCTTTTATTAAAAATCTTTGTACCTCTCAGAGTTTCTAGCTTAGTATTTTGCTAAATAAGCATCTGTTGATTTAAATTAAAAATTAGAAATAATGCAAAATCTTAGGTAATCATCGTATTACCTAGTACTTTACTACCTTTATGTTTTAGACCTATCAACAATTTGTAAATGAGTAGATTGTTGAGGCTTCTGTTTTTGGTCTAATGGTTTGCATGTATAATTCCTTGGGAGCTTGTAACACATCAAAAGAATATTATTAAACAACAATTAACCTTGTGAACAAAAGAGAAGTCACAAACATTGTTTATTACTTTGTCAGTTTCAATGAAGACCTAATGTGGTAATAGCTTTTCCTGGAGACAGCTGCCATCAGTTAAGTAAAAACATCGTTAAGTTGCAACTATAAGTATAAATAGAGGCAGAAGCTACTGGTTTCCTGATTGCTGACAGGCATTAACTGGTTTATGGGTATCATTTCAGTAGCTTTCTATTGCATTGTGTTTTTTTATGGCTGTCTGTTGAACACATCCATATCCACATATATTTATTGAATGTCACAGCTGAGAGACATTTTAAGAACGTCTCGCTCAACATTTTTTAAGCTGTGATCAAAGATTTCTTAAGAGTTGCTCAGAGTCTCTTAAAGGATTTCCTGGGTGTTGTAAGGTCAGGGACATTGGACAGTTCTCCAGGCAAAGCAGAGCGCTTTGACATGGCTATCTTGATGCAAGTTTCATCTTGGCTCAGTCATTTTAATGCAGGTATTTTGTCATGGCATGACTGCACAAAATAATCCTATAAACTACTAAAATCACTGGTGCTTATCATCAATAATGTATGCAATAGCTATCCTTAGTTCTTAGTCTACTCCAACCTCTACCCCTGTTATGGTGATTTTCATTTTCTGTTTCATTCACTTATCTATTGTTTGAATTTCTATACATATTTATTACTTTTGGAAATAAGATTTTTCTTAGAAGTCTGATTAAACTGGGATAGAGTCTTAGGAGTATCAGGCTTATCTCCCCAAACCAGCATTGCATAGGGTATTATGAAATGAAAATGTATATTACCAAAAGTTCTGAGAGAACTAGTAGAAATGTAATTGGCAATTTCCTGTGCAGTCTGGAGCTGAGAACAAGAGGCTAAATATCCATATTCATAGTATCTTTAACTCTGATGGATGAATGAGAGAATTTAAGATGTGGGCCAGCCAAAGCATAAATAAAGACCTGGAAAATTTTTGGACCTCACTCCATCTCTGAATCTCATCCCACCCTTGCTGCATACTTCACCTTGACCTCATCCTCAATTTTTCATCCTGAAATGGTGTTGGCAGTGCAGTCATGCTCAGGTATAGGGTGGGCTTATTGGATTTTCATGTTATTTGGTGTATGAGATTCTTATCGCTGCTATAACAATCACACACTTGGTAGCTTAAACAACAGAAATTTATTCTCTCACATTCCTGGGGGCCATACGTCCAAATCAAGGTGTTATCAGGGCTGTGCTTCCTCAGAAGTCTCTAAGGAAGGATATTTTCTTGCCTCTTTCAGCTTCTGGTGGCTCCAGGTGTACATGGCTTACCTTACACCAGGCATATGAGGTGTACCCTGGCTTGTGGCTGTATAAAACCAGCCTCTTCTTCTGTTTTCACATGACCTGTGTCTGTGCCTCTTTGGTCTTCTGTAAGGACAATGTCATTGGATTTAGAGCCCACCCACATAATTCAGGATCATCTCCTCATCTCCAAATTCTTAACTTTTATTTTATCTGCAAATTTCCATTTTCTAAATAAGGTAACATTCACTTATTTACCACCTAAGGTAATATTCACTGGCTCTAGGGATAGGAAGAGGTTAAAATATTTTTTGTGGGGGAGGGGAGCTATTATTCAATCTACTACATTTGATAATTAAAAGAGAATTGCTACTATTATTATTATTATTTCTTTTTTGGAGACAGGGTCTCACTTGGTCACCCAGGTTAGAGTGCAGTGGTGTAATCTCAGCTCACGACAACCTCTGTCTCCCAGGCTCAGGTGATTCTCCCAACTCAGCCTCCTGAGTAGCTGGGACTATAGGCACATGCCATCATACCTGGCTGAAAATTGGTAAATTTTTAAGGTAAAAGTTTAATGTATTATATCTTCTCTCAGGTCAAAGTGTTCCTTCCGCAAAACAGTGGCCAGTATCAAAACGTTACTTACCTGACTCTGGAGTCTACCTTTACTTCAGCCAGACCTCCTTTCCTGCTATTGGCTACCTCCACATGAGCCTGGGCTAGCATAAGACTTCCACAGCTAAATGTAAATTCAGAAACTCCTACTCCTTTTTTTGCTTTATCATTTTTAGTTGACTCATAATAATTGTGCATATTTATGGAGTACAATGAAATATTTTGATATATGTATGCAATGTGTAATGATCACATCAGGATAAATAGCGTATCTATCACCTTAAACATGTATCATTTCTTTGTGTTAGAAATATTCTCTGGAACTTATTCCTCTTGTCTAGCTGTAATTATATGTCTGCTAATCAACCTCTCATCATCTGTACCTCCCTCCATCCTTCCCAGACTCCAGCAACCACTGTTCTGCTATGAGAGCAACTTTTTTTAGCTCCCACATATGAGTGAGAACATACAGCATTTATCTTATTGTGCCTAGTTTATTTCATTTAACATGTCCTCCAGGTTCATCCATGTTGCTGTAAATGACAGGATTTCATTCTTTTTATGGCTGTATAGTACTCCATTGTGTACATGCACCACATTTTCTTTATCTATTTATCTGTTGATGGACATCTAGGTTGATTCCACATCTTGGCTATTGTGACTAGTGCTGAAATAAACATGAAAGTATAGATATAGCTTCAACATACTTATTTCCTTTCCTTTGGATATATACTCAGTAGTTGGATGGCTGGATCATATGGTACCTCAATATTTACTTTTTGTAAGGAGCCTCTATACCATTTTCTGTAATGGTTGTTGTATATAATGGCTGTATTATTTACAATCCCACCAACAGTGTATGAGAGTTCCCTTTTCTCCACATCCTTGCCAGCATTTGTTATATTTTGTCTTTTTTGATAATAACCATTCTGACTAGGCTGAGATAATATCTCATTATGGTTTTGATTTGCATTTCCCTGATGATTAATGATGTTAAGCATTTTTTATACCCATTGGCCATTTGTATGTCTTCTTTTGAGAGATCTATTTAGCTCATTTGCCCATTTTAAAATCTGTTTTCTTTTTTTCTGTTGAGTTCCTTGTATATCATAGATATTAGTCCCTTGTTGGATGAATAATTTGCAAATATTTTCCTCCACTCTCCAGGTTGTCTCTTTGCTCTATTGATTGTTTTCTTTACTGCGCAGAAGCATTCTGGTTTAATATAATCTCATTTGTTTATTTTTGCTTTTGTTGCCTATATTTTTAAATATGATCCTATGTGTTTATTTTTTGTGCTTTCTGAGGTCTTCTCCATAAAATCTTTGCCCAGTCCGATGTCCTGAAGTTTTTCCCATGTTTTCTTCTGGTGGTTTCATAGGTTCAGCTCTTAAGTTGAGGTCTCAAATCCATTTTTATTTGATTTTTGTATATGGTGAGAGATGGGGGTTTAGTTTTATTTTTCCGTATGTATATTGAGTTCTCCCAACACCATTTATTGAAGAGACTCCCTTCCCTAGTGAGTTTTTGGTGTTTTTGTCAAAAATCAGTTGACTATAAATATATGGATTTACTTCTGGGTTATGTATCTGTTTTTGTGCAAGCACCCTGCTGTTCTGGTTACTACAGCTTTGTAGTATATTTGGAAGACAAGTAATGTGTTGCTTCCAGCTTTGGTTTTTGTTGTTATTCTGAATAGCTTTGGCCATTTGGGGTCTTTTGTAGTTCCATATAAATTTTTGGGTTTTTTTTTTTTTCTTCTATTTCTGTGAAGAATATCTGGTATTTTGATGGGAATTGCATTGAACCTGTAGATCACTTTTGGTAGTATGTTCATTTTAACATTATTCATTCTGGCAATCCATGAACATGAAATGTCTTTACTTGTGTGTGCGTGTGTGTTTGTGTGTCTTACATTTCTTTCATCAATGTTTTATAGTTTTCCTTGTAGAGATTTGTCACCTCCTTTGTTAAATTTGATCCTAGGTATATATTTTAGTAGCTATTGTAAATGGAATTACTTTTTTGATTTCTTTAAAAAAATTTTTTTTTCTTTTATAGACAGGGTTTCACCATGTTGGCCAGGCTGGTCTCAAACTCCTGAACTTGTGGTCCACCTGTCTCAGCCTCCCAAAGTGCTGGGATTATAGGCATGAGCCACCATGCTAATTCATTGTTGCGGTATAGAAACCCTGTAGATTTTGTATGTTGATTTTATATTCTCCAGCTTTGTTGAATATGTTAATAAATTCTAACAGTTTTTTGATATGACTTTTAGAGTTTTCTGTACATAAGATAATGTAATTTGAAAACAGGGACAATTTGATTTCCCCCTCTTCAATTTGGATGCCCTTTATTTCTTTCTCTTGACTATTTGCTATGGCTAGAACTTCAAATATTACTATTATGAATAAGAGCTGTGAGACTGGGCATCCTTGTCTTTCCCAGGTCTTAGAGGAAAAACTTTCCGCTTTCCCCCATTCAGTATGTTGTTAGCTGTGGGTTTGTAACATTTGGCCTTTATTGTGTTGAGGTACGTTCCTTTTATACCAAATTTTTTGAGACTTTATCATGAAGTGCTGTTGAATTTTATAAAATGCTTCTTCTGCATCTATTGATATAATTATATAATTATTGATATAATTATATAATTATATGGTTGTTGAGTTTCATTCAATTGATATGATACATCATATTTATTGATTTGCATGTTAAGCCATCCTTGTATCTCTGGGATAAATATGCTTGATCATGGTGAATGATTATGGTGAAGCATGTTGTTTAATTTCTATGTATTTATAGTTTCAAAAGTTCCTTTTGTTATTGATTTCTAGTTTTACTGCATTGTGGTCATAAAAGGTGCTTAACAGAATTTCAGTTTCTAAAAATTTGTTGAGATTTATTTTGCGGCCTAACATATGGTCTATCTTGGATAATTTTCTATGTGCTAATGAGAAAAATGTTTATTATGCAACTGTTGGATAAAGTGTTCTGTAAATGTCTGTTAGATCCAGTTGGTTGAAAGTGTAGTTTAAATTCAGTGCTGCCTTGTTGATTTGCTGTCTAGATGATCTCTTCAATGCTGACAGTAGAGAGTTGAAGTTCTCAACTATTATTGTATTGGGGTCGATCTCTCCTTTTAGATACAGTACTATTCATTTTATATATATGAATGTCCTGGTATTGGGTGCATATATATGCACAATTGTTATATCCTCATGCTGAACTATCCCTTTTTCATTATTTGATGACCTTCCTTGTTTCTTTTCATAATTTTTGACTTATAGTCTGTTTTATTTGATATAAGTATAGTACTACTGCTCTCTTTTGGCCACTATTTGCATGAAATATTTTTTGACCCTTTACTTTTAGTCTTTATGTGTTTTTAAAAGGAAAAATGTTTCTTATAGGCAGCAGGTATCGAGTCTTTTTTTTTTTTAACCCATTCAGCCAGTTTATATCTTTTGATCTATATAGGTTATTATTGCTAGATAGGAACTTACTCCTGTCATTTTGTTAATTGTTTTCTGGTTGTTTTGCATATTCTTTGTTCCTTTCTTCCTCTTTCATTGTTTATAATTATGGTAGTGATAAGGTTTGATTCTTTGTGTATGTTCTCTACCAATAAGTTTTATGCTTCTGCATATTTTCATAATGATGGGGCTATTTTCCTTTTGCTTCAAGAGGTAGGACTCTGTTGAACATTTCTTGTGATGCCTGTCTAGTTCCTCAGTTTTTACTTATCTGAGAAAAACTTACTTATCTGAGAAAAACTCTTCTTCATTTCTATAGGATAGAATAGCTTTGCTGGGTATACAATTTTTGGCTGAAAATTTTTTTCCATCACTTTGAAAATATTATTTCATTCTCTCCTGGTCCATAAGGTTTCTGCTAAGAAATATGATATTAGACTAATAGGGATCCTTTTATATCTATCTTGATGCTTTTCTCCTGCTGTTTTTAGAATTCTCTTTTTATCTTTGACATTTAGCAGTTTGTCTATAATGTGCCTTGAGGAATACCTTTTAGAGGTGAGCATATTTGGATATCAGAGCTTCCTGGATCTAGATGTCCATATTTATTCCAAAACTTGGGTTGTTTTTAGCTATTATCTCATGAAATTTTTTTTAACCCTTTCTTCTTTTCTTCTGGAACTCCACAGTGTAAATATTTATTTCCTTAATGCTGTTTCAAGTTTTATAGGCTTTCTTCACTCTTTTTCATTCAGCTTTCTATTTTTCCTCAGACTGGGTAATTTCAGGCAAATTATCTCAAGTTCAGGGATTCTCTCTTCTGCTTAATCAAGGCTGCTGTTGAAGTTCTTGATTATATATTTTATTTCATTCATTGCATTCTTCAGCTGCAGGATTTCTGTTTTGGTTTTTATTTTAAATATATCTAACTCTTTGTTAAATTTCTCATTCATATTGTAAATTGCTTTCCTGGTTTTATTGAGTTGTCTATCTGTCTTTTCTTATATCTCACTGTGTTTCTTTAATATAATGATTTTGATTTCCTATTCTTGGAATTCATAGATTTCCTTTTCCTTGGTGTCTTTTACCAGAAAGTTAGTGTGTTCCTTTGATGGTGTCATATTTTCTTCCTTTTTCATGTTTCTTATGTTCCTGCATTTATGTCTGTGCATCTGGTGGAATGTTTTCCTCTTGTGAACTTTCTAGAGTAGATTTTGTAGAGAAAGAGTTTCACCTGTAATTGGGTCTTAATGTAGTAGTTGGAAAGGGTATGGTGACTTAGATTTTGAGTAGATGCAGCAGTATTGTCTTCATTCTGCTGCTTCAGCTGTGATCAATGTCAGCGATAACTGTGGGTGCCTCAGTGACTCAGGCTGTAGAAGTTTGTGGCAGCTAAGATAGCAATGTAGGTTGTTAAAGTCCTCAGTGGCAAAGGCTTTTGGGGTCCTTTTATTCTCATTTTCCCTACAATGGGGAGACTTAGTTGAGGAGGTCCCTCTTGATGATGGGCCTGACATAACCTTATTGACACCTTCAGTTGTGTTGGGTTTCAAGTGTAGATGATTGATGGGGTTGTAGAGCAAGGGTTCTAAGCTCAGGTCTTATGAATCTATTATGGCATCTGGGTCTTGGGGTACAGGTTCACTCACTGTGGGAAAGTTTTATATACATTGCTCACAGAGCCAGCTTCTGTGACTCTGAGGCACTACCTAACAGGGGACCCAGAGGCTGAGTGGTAACTGTTATTCTGACCCTGGTGGTTAAGGCACAGTTCTTGGCGCAGCTCCAGGAAAGAAGTAGTGCTCTTGAGGTTTGGGCTTAGAGAACAGTGCATGGCTGCAATTCAAAAACCAGAGCCAACAGGGCTCAGTGGTAACTCAGGTCCCAGGGGATGAGGCCCTGTGCAACAGTGACTCTAGACTCTGGGACTCTAGACTCTAGACTCTGTGAGGCCAGGTACATTGGCAGAAAGGACCCAAGATGAGCAGAGTGTAACTGTCATTGGGACCTTGGGGATTGGAAGCAGCACAGTAATGACTCCATTACCCAAGGAGAGGAGTGTATCAGAAGCTCAGTGACTACAAGGCCAGTCTAGTACTAGGGAAGTAGGACATGAGAGTTGTTTGGCCCATAGGGCAGAGTGTTTTAGTTCAGCCACTGCTCTGTTTCCCTGGAACGTGGGATATTATACCAGATCAGCACTGGAATACTCAGCTGCTCAGGTCTTCCATGGCGTCAGTTCCCCAGGGATGATGCACTACTTCAGCTCAGGCTCAGTGAGGGTAACTACTCAGGGCAGCCCAGATATCATTTCCCTAAAATGCATGATGTTGCTTCCACTTAGATATTTGTGTACATGACTACTCTGCGGGATGAAGGCACAGGTTCCTTGGAGACAGGGTATTGCTTCAACTTAGGCACTGCTTCAAGATAGGCCTGGCTATCTGGGCAGCCAAAGTACTGCTTTCCCAGGAGGCAGGGTATCACTTCAACTCATGCACAGGGGAGCATGACAGCTCTGGGTGGCCAAGGTTTCATTCCCCAGGATGCCAGATATTGCTTCAGCATACCTGAAGCACAGGTGGCAGGGTGCAACATCAACTGGGAGGAGTACATGGCACAGCTCCACGAAAGCACCATTTTTCTGGGAAGTACATAGCTTCAACTTGAGTACCTTGGGACAGGTGCAGCAGCAAGTGGGATGGGTAGATGAAGCAGCTCAGCCAAAGCACTGTTTCCCTGGAGAGGGTATGCAGCTTTAGCTTGGCCCTGAGAGCAATGCGGAGAAGTGGATGAAGTGGCTCCATTAAGGTAATGTTTTTTTGAAAGACAGTATACAGCTTCAGCTTAGGCCCCTAGGAGCAGAGCGCAGCAGCTACCAGGAGAGGTAGATAGAGCTGCTCTGCCAAGATGCTATTTCCCAGGGAAGGAGTATTCTACTTCAGCTCCAGCCCATGGGGGCTGGGTGTAGCCTTGACTTGGAGGGGTGGGTGTAGTGGCTTCACCACTACTTGTCCCCATGGAAAAAGGTGAAACAGCTGGTCTCAGCTCAGTTTGGGGATGTTTGGGCCATCAGGTACAGGTGCTTCTACAGCAGCTTAACCTCCGGGATGAAAGAGTACCATGGCCATTTGTCCCCAGCGCAAGACAGACTCCAGTAATAGTCCTAGTTCCAAGTCAACATACCATAGTAGCTGCGTGGACCACAAGGGGCAAGGCATAGTGTCACTCCTTCTCTGGGAGGGGCACGGCTTTGTGGACCACCAGCAGCTCCCTCAGCTGGGCCTAGTGCCTATGAGAACTGCCAAGACCCCCAGTGGTGAGGTCTGTAGATGTTCAGGTGTTGATAAGGGTACTGGGATCCTCTTGCTGACCTTATCTCCACAGGAGGAAGTTCCTCCTGACTCCCAGCTGATCCTGGCTTGGGGATGGAATGGTCCATTTCTTTCTTTCTGTGGCTATCCTCAGATTCTGTGCCCCCCAGGATTGCTATTACTTCTTTAATGTACTCGGGTGCTCTTTTTATTTTCATTTAAGTGTAATAAGCAGATTTAAATGTATTTAATTATTGTTTAAATGTCGCTATTTATGTTTAGTTTTATCTGTCTTTGTTGGGGCAGGGAACAAGTGGTAGGGCCTCTAGTCAGCCATCTTGCTGATGTCTGAGTACCTACTCCTTGTGAAATAACTTCATTTGTTCTGTGAGGAAACAGAGATCTTAAGGCCGAGAAGGACATTGCCCTTAGAGTCCTGAGGGCTACAAGCTTCATCTGTCTCCACCCTGACAGTTCTGGGGTGGTGGGCATATCATCTAATTTCTTTACTCTTTAGTTTCTTCATTGATAAACAGATGATAATAATACTTCTATTAACCTATAAAATTATTATGAGTATAAAATGCTTTGAAATAGGTATAAAGTTTATTTGCAATATTATGGTGATTTTTCAACATATATTTGAAATTGCCCCCCGAAATATGTTTATGCCTCCACATTTAAAGTGAACAGGAAAAACACATGATTATGAACCCTAAGCTCAAAGGGACTTACTCCTCCATTATAACCTGCAGCTACCTGGGGAACTATTGAGAGCACAAACAAAGGTTATAATTTAAAGGTTCAGAAAGGGAAATAAAGAGGCAGCTATAAATAACAGGGCCAGTTTAAAGCAGAGTTGGCAGCCTCACAAACTTAAAGAGGCCAGACAGGTAATGTAAACAAAGCAGACAAAAGTAAGAAGAAGAAGAGCAGAGACACAGGGAAGATAGCCATTGATACAATAGTTAGGGGTAATGATAGGGAGTAGCAGGGATTGTAGTGCATGGGGAAAGTGGAAGCAGAATTTGATTCAGTCTAGAAATTGTTGCTCTTCAATTTCCTGCTGATGGTTGCCACATAGAGACACATGCCCCGCAAGCTAGATCATCCAAAGAAGAAATATAAATTTTTACGTGAAATATTCTTGTGTCATTATGTGGCTAGGCCAGGCTATGTGTGATAACCAAGGGCTCTCCAAGTGGCAGTGGCTTAACAAAGGCTTATTTATCCCTCTTTGAAGTACTCAGGGAATCTGGGTAACTCTCCAGGGCAGCTTCCCTTTCTGCATCAACTCAGCCATCCCAGCCCCACCATTTTAATATCAGGTCTCCATGTTCCCAATGACCACATGTTATGGGTTGAATTGCATCCTCCCAAAAAAGATATGTTTGAGGCTTAACCCGCAGTACCTCAGAATGTGACCTTATTTAGAAACATGGTTTTACGGAGGTGAGCAAGTTAAAACAATATCATCAAGTGGGCCCTGACCCAATAGAACTGCTGTCCTTACAAAAAGGGGGAATTTTGGACACAGGGAGAGACATGTACACGGGGAAAATGTCACATGAAGATTGGAGTGATGCTGTCACAAGCCAAGGAACCACCAGGACCTCAGACAGAGACCTGAAACAGATTCTTCCCTGGTCCCGTTATAGGGAACACGACCCTGCCAGCACCTTGAGTTCAAGCTTCTAGCCTCTAGAAGTGTGAGACAACAAATTTCTGTTATGAAAGCCACTCAGTTTATGGTACTTTGTTATAGCAGCCCTAGGAAATGAGGACACCAAGAAACAGAAAGCCTGGGTCATCACAGAGGAGCTTTTCCCTGCCTCAGCCTCAGGGACACATATTATTTCTGCTCATGGTCTGTTGGCCAGGGCAGTCATGTGGCTCCACCTACTAATGAGGGACTGAGAGGTGTGCCCAGAATAGATTAAGTGGATGTTGGTGAGCACTCATAATATCTACTCTGCTTTTTAGAGTGTTAGCAACCAAATCTGTTTGGGAAAGAAAAAATAAAACTGAGCAAGCTGACACTATATGAGCCAAACAAATTTTCCCTTGTTCTGGTCCTCACCAATGTGTTCCAGTCTGGGACCTGCTTCTTAGGGCAGACCCACAGGCAGTGCCATGGAGTGGGATTTGTGTTTCTGGGGGAATAAGCACAGCTGGTATATGGAGCCTTTACTATCAAGTGGGGATCTTGGATGGGGAAATGATTCCAGAATATGAGACTTAGAGAAGCATGGGAGTCTTGGAAAGGGGAGGATGCAAAGACCACCACGCACTAACAGTTTTTACTTGGAGCTGTTTTTGTTTGTTCATTTGTTTGTTTAATCCTATGCTCCTCTATCCTCTTTTTCTCCCCTTCTGAGTACATACTTTATTGCCCCTGGAAACCAAATCAGTCCTACTAAGTTCATCTGAATTATAGGTGAAGTTGATTTTGGAAGGATGACCTTGGGAAGCTGCCCACCATTTATGCATTACTTCTGGAAACATACAATCTAAATTTCAAACAACTAGCCTAGAAAATAATTTTTATGAAATAACACATTGGCAAATGTGGGACCTTATGTGTGTGTATGCATGAACATATTTACCACTTTGATATATATTCAACCTAGCAACAGCATTTTAAAATTATTTGTATGCAATATACTTTACTCATATGCATATAATTTAAAAATAATCTATCTAGGTTCTTTCAACTGATTTTCTCTTAAAATATATATCATATTAACTTGGCTTATGGATCTTGTTAAAAATTATTCTTAAAGAACATGCTTGGTCGGTTTCACTAAGCCAGATTTTTTTGAGTATTCTAAAAAGTAAGAGAAGGAAATGAGACAAATTGTACTTTTCATGTACTGTGGCACAAGCTAGAAAAATATAATTGGGCTTCAGGCCAAGTTCTGAAGGCAATTGGAACTGCTTATGTCAATTGGGCATAATTATTCCTCAACTCCTGTTGACAGAAAGAAAAATTGGTAGTGATCTGCTTTCCCATGCCTGGGATTCAGAGAGAATATTTGGGCTCCAGATCACGGCAGATGGGTACGTGCAGAAGCCACTGATTTGTCATTTGCGGGGAACAGGGAATCCTCCAGTTTGGATGAGGCCTTGTATATCAGTTGCCTTGGGCCATCTGTTCTATAGTTGAAGGCAGCACCACACACTTAGTAAATGTTTGTGGAATGAATAATGAATCTTTCCTAGAGAGCTTCCCTGCATGTGTGTCTGCCTGTTCTTTTCACCTGACTACCCATATGGTCCCTTCTCTGGTGACTGTGGGGAAGTGCACACTGAACAGGCTAAGGCTCTATCCCTGGGTTGATTTACTGAGCCAGTATTTAGTGAACCTACTAGGTGCTAGGAGTTGTGCTAAGTCCCAGATGTGTAGTTAATAGTAGCCCAACCTGGAAAAATGTGTTTGTCTTGAAAAAGAGGGAGATAACTGAGCAGGGCAAAAGCCCCCAGTAAAGCAGAAGTGATAATGTGAAGAATTTAGTCCAGAGCTTGTAGGGACAGCAGAGGAAGAGTCTAAGCATTCTGACTTTGTTTGACCTTAGGGACATAATCTGTTTATGCAGAAGATTCTTATGCCTGATGTTATTTCTTCTTCCTGGCCCTGGATTGCACACCTAAAGTTCCTTGGGAACTTTAGGCCTTGAGTTTCCTATGTTCTTTCTATTTTCAACTTACCTATTAACTGGCACATGCCACTTCACATATAAATATACATAAAGTATTTTACCTGAACAAAACCAAATTCTTGATTTGCTTATGAGTTCCTTCTAGCTTCTATTTTTCCCTTGTCATTTCCTGCCCAGTCAAGAAATTTAAAGCGTTAATTTACTCAATGCCTCCTCTTCCTCATGTTACACTGCCAGTGTGGCTTCTGTGTCTTCCCCATGTTACAACTGTTCTGATGGAGGTCACCCATGATATCTGCATGCACACATAGTGAATGTTTTGGTGACGTTTGACCCTGCTGATCAAGCCTTTCCTGAAATCCTGGCATTAGTGACCTCAAATGCTCTTGATTTTTCAATTCCCTTCCTAGTTCTTATTCTCAAGCACCTTTCTGAGTAATGCTTATTCCACTCACTCTTTAAATGATATTTTCTAGGGTTTAGATTTTGGCCACCTCTCCTTTTCGTTCCGCTTACTTTCCATTGATGACTTCATCAACCTTCACATCCTTAGCTAGCCTCTATCCATGCTGACAATTCCCAAATCTGTATTTCCAGCCTAGATTTCTTTCCTGAGCCAGGCTATGTATCTACTATATGCTTAATTTCTCTGCTGGTAGGTCCCCTAAAAATCAACAGTTAAATAATGAACTCTTTGTCTTTCCCCTATATACTGCTTTCTCTCCACCTCAATTCATAGTGTTGTTCCCTGCTCAGTTACCTAAGTCATACCACTGTCCAATCAGTTATCACATCTTGTTAATTCTACCAACTTAAACATTTTCAGATACCTCTCTTTTTTTTCTTTTCTTTCTTTCTCTTTCTTGTTCTGTTTTGTTTTTGTTGACAGGGTCTCACTCTGTCACCCAGGCTGTAGTGCAGTAATGCAGTCACAATTTACTGCAGCCTTAACCACCTGAGCTCAGGTGTTACTCCCATCTCAGCCTCCTGGGTAGCTGGGACTACAGGTGCACTTTACCATGCCCAGGTAATTTTTTTGTACTTTCAGTAGAGACAGAGTTTTGCCATTGATATGGTTTAGCTGTGTTACCACCCAAATCTCATCTTGAATTGTAATTCCCACAATTCCCATGTGTCATGGGAGGAACCCAATGGGAGGTGATTGAATTATGGGGGCAGGTCTTTCCTGCACTATTCTTTTGATGTTGAATGAGTCTCACAAGATATGATGGTTTTAAAAATGGGAGTTTCCTTGTACAAGCTCTCTCGTTGCCTGCTGCCATCCATGTAAGACGCAACTTGCTCCTCCTTGCCTTCTTTCACGATTGTGAGGCCTCCCCAGACACATGGAACTGTAAGTCCAATAAACCTCTTTCTTTTGTAAATTGTCCAGTCTCAGGTATGTCTTTATCAGCAGCATGAAAATGAACTAATACAGTAAATTGGTACCAGTAGAGTGGACACAGCTGAAAAGATACCTGAAAATGTGGAAGCAACTTTGGAACTGGGTAACAGACAGAGGTTGGAACAGTTTAGAGGGCTCAGAAGAAGATAGGAAAATGTGGAAAAGTTTGGAACTCTCTAGAGACTTGTTGAATGCTTTGACCAAAATGCTGATAATCATATGAACAATGAAATCCAGGCTAAGGTGGTTTCAGATGGAGATGAGGAACTTGTTAAGAACTAGAGCGAAGGTGACTCTTATTATGTTTTAGCAAAGAGACTGGCAGCATTTTGCCCCTGCCCTAGAGATTTATGGAACTTTGAACTTGAGAGAGATGATTTAGGGTATCTGGCAGAAGAAATTTCTAAGCAGCAAAGCATACAAGAGGTAACTTGGATGCTGCTAAAGGCATTCAGTTTTATAAAGGAGGCAGAAAATAAAAGTTTGGAAAATTTGTAGCCTGACAATATGATAGAAAAGAAAAACTCATTTTGTGAGGAGAAATTCAAGCGAGTTGCAGAAATTTGCATAAGAAATGAGGGGCCAAATGTTAATCCTCAAGACAATGGTGGACATGTGTCCAGGGTATGTCAGAGGTCTTCACGGCAGCCCCTCCCATCACAGGCCCAGAGGCCTATGAGAAAATGGTTTTGTGGGCTGGGCTCAGAGTCCCAGTGCTGTGTGCAGCATGGTGACTTGGTGTACCACATCCCAGCCACTCTAGCTGTGACTGAAAGAGGCCAACATAGACCTTGGGCTGTGGCTTCAGAGAGTGTAAGCTCCAAGCCTACACATCTCCTAGTCCTGCTTGCCATTATCTCTAGGCTAGATGGGGCCGTGTGGCTATTTCTGGCCTGTTGGCCATGAATGGAAGTGGCTTGTATCAATTCTGGGGTAAGGCCTGATTCTCCAAAGTCTCTTTCTCTTCTGAGGTAAACACCAAAGCCCTATCTTGACCTGACAGAGCCTAAGTCCCTGAATAACTAGGAGGATCAGAACTCCTTTCTAGTCTTCAGTAGCTATGTGGGTAAGCAATAAAGTTTTGTAGTTTTAAAGTCACTGAGATTTTGGGATTGTTGTCACCACAGAATGATCAGTTCTATCATTACTATTTAATTCCCTTGTCCCTTCCTACACAGGGAAGTCCTGGGGTCCATTGCAGTAATCCCATCTCCTGTACGAAAAGAATGTGCAAAGCCAAAGAGAGACCTGGTACTTTTCAGCAGTCTAGATAATCCCTATCAACACACAGTAAGACTGCGAGATGCCAGCTGCTCAACCAGGTCTTACTGGGCTACTAAGTATATATAAAGGATATTTTATTTTCTTGAAGACCTTAAATGTCTACGTTGGAAAGACAAGAAGGAGAAACCTATAATCAACAAAAATACATACAAATACATGCAGTAATTATGTGAGTGCATTGTGTGGGTGGTTAGCAACTCAATAATATTAATCAGGGATGAGGAGGGTAGACCTTGAACTGCCACTTCCAAGTTGGAAGGACTTATTGCAGAGTTTTTCAACCTCAGCACTATTAACAATTTGGGCTGGATAATTCTTTGTTTGGAGGACTGTCTTGTGCATTGAAGATGTTTAGGATGTTAGCAACATCCCTGGCTTCTACTTTAGCTGCCAATAGCATCACCATCTTATTCTAGTGCGAAAACCAACAGTGTCTCCAGATATTACCTTAAGTCCCCTGGGGGAAAGATCTCCCCTCACTTGAGAGCCACTGGTTTATTGAATGCAGCTGCGATGATCTCATCTATTTCTACTTGGAGCTAAACAAGTTTAGCTTTGGGAAAAATGGCAGATGCTTACATAGCAGATTTAAAAAGCACCAGGAATGTCAGTGTACAAATATCTCTCCTCTCTGAAAGATACCTTCTCTGGAAACCTTGGATGGGGATTCCTTTTTGTAAAATCAGAGAAGCCTTGCTTTCAATATCCAATGTCCTTGGGAAGGATTACACAGGAAACTCTAACCAAGCATTTATACATCATCAAAAGGAGGATCTGAGAATAAATTTGAACCAAGAAGGAGAAAAATGTAGCAAGACACTCCATGCTGAACAAGCAGCAAGGCCAAGGAGGCAGAACTGATAGTAGGAAGGGACAGGGGCTTGTAAATAGTGTTACCCCAAGCTAGCCCAGGATGAGAACCTGGATGTTTTCATGGGGAGGAGGAGGAGTGAGTGAGGATTTTGAAATTCATGAAGAGACTGTGCAAAGCTGAGTTGGATGCAAGCTTTGGGGAGCTCTTAGGATACTATGTAAGGGGATAAAGAAAAGCCAAGAGAAAATCCTCAGGATCCCAGCATGTGTCCAAGGGCATGCTGCCGTGGCTGTGGCCTTCTTCTGTGGCCTCATCTCACTACTCCCCATCATGCTTGGGGCTCAGCCATCCTGGCCTTCTTCCCATTCTTGAGATGCTCTGCAATTGTTTCTGCTTTTCTGCATGCTGATCTACCTGCCTAGAACCAGTCCCCCAACCCTGCCCCTGTTCTTCTCTATGCCCTCGGCCTAATTACCTGCTACTCATGCTTCAGAATTCAGCTCAACCTATTGTTTCCTCTGAGTGCTTCACAGCATCCTGCTCTTCATAGCACATCTCTCAATTTATAATTAGATACTGGTTTGTGAGATTATTTTATCGGTGACAATCTCCCTCCCAAACCTGGAATCCCAGTGATGGTAGAAAATGTGCCAATTTTGCTCATCGTGATCTCCATAGAACATAACTTCAGGACTGGAATAAAGTATGTGCTCAATAAGCATTTTTGAATGAACTTATGAGAGTCTGGATTTTCCTACTCCATAATATGTCTGGTTGAGTTGAGGCAGAATCCAGAATGATAGAAAAAGGGTAGGAGGGGGAAATAAAAAAATTACAACAAAAAGCACAAACATCACATCAATAGTTTTATCTTTGTTATTTATAAAGTCTTATTCTCCATGATCATATTCTAGCCTACTAAAAAAGTGGCATTCCTTATCTGTTGGTATGGTTTGTCTGTGTCCCCACCCAAATCTCATCTTGAATTGTAACTCCCGTAATTCCCACATGTCCTGGGAGTAACCTGGTGGGAGGTGATTGAATTATGCAGGCAGGACTTTCCAGTGCTGTTCTTGTGATAGCGAATGAGTCTCATGAGATCTGATGGTTTTATAAAAGGGAATTTCCCTACATGAGCTCTCTTTCTTGTCTGCTGCCATGTGAGACATGACATTTGCCTTCCACCATGATTGTGAGGCCTTCCCATCCACGTGGAACTGTAAGTCCAAAAACCTCTTTCTTTTGTAAATTGCCTAGTTTCGGGTACGTTTTTATCAGCAGTGTGAAAATGAACTAATAAACCTGTATAATCAAAGTTACCCTAGAAAGGTATCAATAATTAGGTTATAGGACTATTTTGGCCAGACATCACATTGTTATTTCATATAATGTTCAATCCTTTTGACCAAGGGAGCCCTGGGTATGTGACCTCAATAAATTTGAATCTCAACTGGGCAGAAAGCAGTTTCTATTTCCATGTTTATCTTCCTGAGTTGACCCAATAGTGCAGAAGCAATCCCAGAACCCCGCAGACTGCTCATAGAGTGCTGGGTATCCCTCAACATTTCATATCATTCACCATTCAGATCATGATGATCTCCCAGGATGGTTGAATTTGGGATTGAAGAACTGTATTTAGATGGATTCTGTGATAGGCCCTTTTGGCATTGATACAAAAAAAGTACCTGAGGCTGAGTAATTTACAAAGAAAAAGAGTTTTAATTGGCTCACATTTCTGCAGGCTGTGCAAGTATGGCACCAGCATCTGCATGGTTTCTGGGGAGGCCTCAGGGAGTTTTCTCATGGAGGAGAGTGAAGCAGGAGCAAGCATGTCACATGGCGAGAGCAGGAGCAAGGGGTGGGGAGGTGCCACACATTTCTAAACAACCAGCTTTCATGAGAGCTCATTCTAGTGAGGACAGCACCAAACCATGGGGAATCCACTCCCATGGCCCAAACACCTCCTACCAGGCCCCACTTTCAACATTGGGGTTTACATTTCAATATGAGATTTGGGGAAGGCCAATGTCCAAACCACATCAGACTATGTTTAGGGTTAGCTGGTAACACTGAAGTTCTCTTTTGCCATATGGCCATCCTTTTCTCTACTTCAGATGTTCTATACCATAAATTCAATTTCTTCTAGATGTGTCCTTATTTAAAGGATTAGCTAATACTAGAAAACAAATGAAAAAAGTATCTTCTGTGAGTTATAACTTACCAAATCTACTTTCTTGAGGATTAAAGTCAAGGCTTAATCAACAACCTTTGAAATGTGCTGATCTCCATTTCTGTCTAGTCTAACACTATAACTGCAGCCTGTTTGTATTGTGCTAGGAGCTGAGGTTATGATGTTGGACTAGACGTGGAGATTACAGGCTAGACTTCTAGAATCTTGGAATTGTTGGTTGGTTCACTCTATCTATCTACCTATCTATCTATCTATCTATCTATTCTAACAAGGATTATGCTCAGAAATAAAATAATCAAGCAAAGTTCCAATTCAATGACAGTTTAAGTAAAAACACTAAGCTCTTAACAATAAATACTCATCAAATGGAAAGAAAATTTTACCTGAATACAGGTAGGAGAAGAAAACATTAAGATGTTTTAATTACTTTATATCTTCAGGAATGGAGATTATTTTCTTGACAAGGATTAACAATACACAATATCCTTCCTTTAATAGTTACTGCTCTTGTATAAACACATATGCACATACACTAATGTGTATATATGTATACATATATATGATGTTTAGGAATTGAGGTGAATTTTATTCTTCTGTAACTGATATGGACTGATCTTACAAACCTCCAAAGGTAAATGAGGTCTGGTGATGGGCCTGAATATCTAAATTGGAATAATCCTGGAAACTCAAGGTCATAAAGGAGTCACATTTATCTCTTAGCCATTCCTGAATCTTCTCTGGCTTCCTCCTCTTGTAAATGAAAGCTATTCTCTTGCTAGATACAAGTATATGTAAAACATGGTTCCATTGCCCAGGAATGAAGCATACTCTGGATAGTCTCAAATGATCCCCTTTTCTCCATCTCCCTCCCTATCCCACTGACATGCTTGGGTCTGGGACATTAAAGATCAGCCATAATGCATCCCCAGCATGACTCATGTGTTAGCCTCAGTTCTCCAGGAAGCGGATACCAAGACAGGATTTTTTTAGGAAAATTGCCTGATAAAATGGGAAGGGAGTTGAGAGAGGGGAAAGAGCTGTCAGATCATGATGCAAGTCTGACCCTGAGTGAAGGAAAGAGGAAGGAAAGATTGGGTGTAAAGATTCTTACACTTAGCAAGCTGAGGAAAGTCCTGAGAAAAGTTTGGCAAGCCTCTTGGGGAGTCCTTAAGCCAGGGTCACCCACCAGTGGTGTCCTCTGTCTCAAGAAAGGGCCTGCCTTAGAGTCCATGCTATGCCTAGTTATTGCCTAGGAGCAGCCTGTGGGACAAGTAGCCTTGGTGCCATAGCGGTGATGGATTTCAGTGAATGTCAGAGCCCAGCAGCAGCTTGGGGCCCTTGGTCAATTAGACTACCTGCAGTTGGAAGTCTGTGTGGTATATTCTCATAACTACCGCAGCTTGTGATTCATTCAGAAGTTGCTTTGGAAAACATGCCTCCTTTATGCAACAGATGGGAATGTTTTCAAGATTCTGAGCAAACATTTGGTAGGACAGATACCAGTCTCAATTACCATAATTTCTTTCCAGAATGATGGTAGCCTTCTATACAGATGAAGTCATAGAAGAAATGATATTTCAGGAATGGAGTACATTTTGTTCTGTACCTGATGTGAGCACGTTTTACAAACCCCAAAAGGTATATGAGGTCTGATGATGGGCTCAAGTATTTGAAATTGGAAAAATCAAGGCCACAAAGTAGTCATATTTACATCTTAGCCCTTTTTGGTTCTTCTCTTGCTTTGTCCCCTCTCATGACTGAAGCCAGTTTTCTTGTTAGACAAAGAACTTCCCAACATGGATTGGCTTTTTGATCTTCACCATCTTTCTAGTTAGGTAATTTAAAAAGCTGTAAAAACTACATGTCTCAGGCTCATGGATACAAATTTCGTTCTGCCAATTAGGTGCACTTGGGCTAAGATTTCAAAGAAAGGAGTCAGGTGCCATTTTCCTATGGCTGTTGTTGCCGGGAAGCTGGGTCATGACATGTGAGTCTTGGAAGAGTTGAGGTGATGGAAGCCCTGTCTAGTCACCAGCTTTGTGAATATGAAAGGAAGTTGTGACCATAGTCAAAGCAGCACCTTCCGTATCTTTGGGTAACTAAATGGACAGATAAACATTTGTTAAATGAATAAACACATGAATGAATGAAGAACAAATGAATACATAAAATAATAAACTGTAATCTTTCCTTGGGGGAGTCATAGTGGGGTAAACTTGAAATCTATAATTGAGGGGCAGCTCCCTGACCAGTTCTCTTCCAGTCTCCTCAATATCTTCTTAAGCTCTAATACCCAACATTAAGCTCCATACTTGAACTCTCTGGAATAGGTTCTGTTTTCTGCATTCAACCCACATATACAGCATCTAAATTCCCCATAAAGAGGTTTGTTTGTTTTTTTAGGTGAAGTCTTGCTGTGTCACCCAGGCTGCAGTGCAGTGGTACAATCTCAGCTCACTGCACCCTCTGCCTTCTGGATCCAAGCAATTCTGTCTCAGCTTCTCTAGTAGCTGGCATTACAAGTGCCTGCCACTGTGCCCAGCTAATATTTGTATTTTTAGTACAGACAGGGTTAGCCAGGCTTGTCTCGAACTCCTGACCTTGTGATTTACCCACCTCAGCCTCCCAAAATGCTGGGATTACAGGTTTGAGTCATCATGCCCAGCCAGGAAGGTTGTTGTTTTTAATTAGTTCATTTGTCTGTTCATTCATTCATTCATTCATTCACTTATATATTCATTCATTCAACAAATGTTTATTTTTACATTTAATTATTGAATATTGGCCTTGTGCTAAGCACTGTGTAAGGCACTGACGATTTTCTGAAGCCAGTTTCTGCCCTTAAGGAATTTACACTTGAAAGCCAGGGTTTGTGATGGGGTAGATGAGGCTGTACAAAGAATTATTAATGACTGAAAAGGCCAGAGTAGAATAACTAATTTGGAGACAGAGGGAAAACTAATATTTACTGAGCATACATTACATGTTAGATATTTTGATGTGATTTTATATAGGTTATCATATTTAGTCATCACAACAATCCAGTGAAGCAGATTATTATCCTCATTTTGCAGATGTGCAAACTAAAACTCAAGATTAAGTGCCTTCCCAGAGCATCTGAATCAGGATCCACCTGACCCCAAACTCCATGCTGTTGAAAAGTAAATGTTAGTAACCTTAGACAGTACTTTGCAATTGCCATGTCCTCTGAAGACTTGCATGAAGAGCAAGGCCTTGGTGCTTCATCAGGTTCTCAGAGTCTCTGTAGTCCACCCAGCATCCTTTAATTAATTTCTACTTTCATTTTCATTCCTATTATTTTTTCTTTCCTTTTTGTTTGCTTTGACCTGCCCATCAAATGCCTTTCCTCTAACTTTCATTCTGCATCTGATTTTCCCTTTACCATTTTCCCCTTCACTTTGGGCCTCTTGCATTTCTGTCTGTTCATCTCTTGTTTCTCTCTTCTTCCCTGTATCATATCCTCTCTGCCTCATTTCTCTCTCTGGGCTCCTTCAGGCTCTTTGTCTGTCTGTATCATTCATTCTCTGTCTGCCTATTACATATCCCAAAGAGAGCCCCTGACTTAGAGCACTTGAGCCTCTATTTCTGGTTCCATGTTCAAGTTGAGGGACAGATGATTTTACTTTCTGTCTTGGTTCTGCCTTTGGATGGTTTCTGCTTTGGATGCCTTTCCAAAATCAGAACATGGTTCACTGATAACCAAATTTTCCTGGCTGTCAATGAAAATACTCCTTTGTACATAAGAATTTTGACTTCCCATCCTTATCATAATCTGTTTTTACCACATGTTATTCTTACTCTCACAAAACTCTGCCCGGTGAAGCCATTCTTCCTTCTCTGCGTGGCCCTGCAAAGAAGGAATGGCTTTGCAGATGTGCCAGCTGGGATGGCATGGAGTGTGGAAATTGTTGCCAGATTTTTTTAAAGTATTATTCTTTATCTGGGATGCAAATAGAATGAGAAACAGAAAACTCAAATGGGACCCTGCTCCCAGACAGTCTTCTCTCATGCCATTAGCACATTTAGTAATTGCGGGACTCTTTGCTGAAACTTCCCTTGTTGGGCATCTTCAGGGAGGAGAAGTGGTGGTATACAGGGAAAAGGGCAGTGTTTAAAAAGATCATCTTTATAAAAGGAAAGGGATCCTATCCTATCATACTTTCTTTTTTAAAAGTAAATTTACTTTTTGAAAAGACCTACATATTCTTTTGTTTTCTTCTGAACTGGAAGGATGAAACTAGTGAAATTATGGATCAATTTTACTCTTTGTCTTTATTTTCCTTGATTGTCAGACTTTATCCTAATATTTTGCTTACTTGTCTCTCAAGACTAGCAGAATAGTGAACCTCCAAAACTTCCAAATCCCCTTTCCAAAATTTCAGCAATAGAGATGTAGATTACTGTTTTATATTTTGTGGTAAGCACCTTAACCTTTTCAAAGAATGAAATAATCACAAATGAATTATATCATTCAAGAGCTCATTTTCTCTCCATTTAATAACATAAATGGGTGGAGTTAGCTGGTTTCTTCCAAATAAATCACCCTTTCTTGGCCCTTAGGCTAGAGGGGCCCTTTTCCATCTCCATGTGAATGGCTGCTGAAAAGTTAATGCGATCCAAGACTGGATTAGCAAACAAGTTATACAGTTCAGGGGAAATAAAGTTTCATTGTGCTTTGTCATAGTGAGCTTGGCATTCAGACTTCAAGGTCACATGTTTTAGAAATAATCTACAAACTGAAATTTATGCAGGACAATTAAAGGGGTAAGGCAGATTAAACCTACATGCGTAAGAACTGGTGAAGTAACTATGTTGGAAAAGAGAAGGGGCTAGAGTAACAAATAAGGGAGACATAGAAGTCAGTAGAAGACAGTGTTATACTTATCACAGTGTGGAATTTATCTTTTAGTTTAGAACATAGGTCATTGAGATGTAACAGTATTAAGAACAATTCTTTAATGAGTATTTAGTTCTTACATGTGGTGCTTCATATTCATTTTGTTTGAATTATATTACAACCTTAGAGGTAGGCATGATTTTATCCATTTAACAGGTGAGAAACCTGAGTCTTAGAAAAGTTAATTATTTAGCCTCAAGTCAGGCAATTCATACAGGTCAGAGCAAAAATCACAACTCAGGTTCTTCTGACTCTAAAGGTATCTCCCTTAAAGACAGTACAAGTATTCCTCAAAAGGCAGAGATAGTTAGCAAATAGCAAGCAAAAAGTCCTTTGTTTTATGCATGGCTGTGTTATTATATCTTCCCACTACATAAGATGAGAAACCGCACTACCTCTTACTCCCATGCATTAGCAAGGTGAATGCATTTCACTCATCTCAATTTACAGAGCAAATGCCGTGGCATGGGTTCAATGGAAATTTTCTCCCTTGGGTTCCGATCTATTGCTGATGTGAGAAAGACAGAATGGTGAGAGCAACTTCTAATTAAATAGTTCAGAGCTTCATTAGGAAGATGTGGCTGGATGCAGGACTCGGCAGGCAAGTGTTGACATTACAGTTGACACTAATTGGTCCCTTGGCTGGCAACCTTGGCACGACATGGGAACTGGACACTGAGGGGAAGGGAGGAGAGGGAAACCAGGCTTGCTGAAACCACTTCCAAGGCAGACTCAAAGACTATCACTATGGGTCAGGAAGGAAATTCCCATAGGCATAAATTAGGGACAAGGGTTGAGTTTGTTGCTTTGGCTTTCACTGCCTTAGAAAGTGGGTGGTCTTCTAGACCTAGGGCACTTCCATTGTGGTTGACATGCCTTCAGTATGTGCTTGTGTGTGTGTGCACTCAGAGAGCATGGAGGAACACAATATAGCAGAGTCCTGGTGTCTCTGTCATGGAGACCAACCAATTTAATTAATTTTCCTCCTTTGAGATGTGATAAATATTCAGGAGACGAGGACACCCAGAAGGCTTTCTATATGAAAATAAGTTCTTGCCACTTTCTCTTAATAGCCAGAGCAGGTGAAAAGATGTGAGTGCCCATGTGTTCAGTCCCAGCTCCATGGCAGAAGTTTTGTGTTGGATTCTCAGTACACTGTGGGACCTTTCTGATTCAGGGATTTGGAAGTTGACTATTTCATACCCAAGATCACACAGGCCACCCTGAGACCAGAAAATACTAATATAAACAATAGATCTTCAAAATAGTTAAAAAATCTGTTAAATATCAGGATTCTGGATCTATCACTGTTTTATCTTTATACTTTTCTGCCTGAATCCTGAACGAAGAAAACAATATTTTGACTTCACAAGGCAGAGCTTACTACTATTTTCTCCATTTTATAGTTGATGAAACTGAGACTTAGAGAATAGGAAGGACTTCTGCAAGGTCCTACTTATTGATAAGAGGCACAGCAATGACATGTGACATGAAACAATGACATGTTTCATTCTGTTGACCCTAAATTTAATACTTTTTATACTATGTGACTTTAAAAAAAATAACATTATCACCTCTTTCCTACTTGTTCTGCATTCTCTGCCTTTTCACCAAATAATTTTGGTCAAGTTTCCATATGTGCTTGATATATGTTTTATAAATGGTATGTGTATTATATCAAACATATCAAGCACATATGGAAACTTGACCAAAATTATTACATGAGGTAATTCAAAAACAATTGCACGGCTGTTAACCTCATACACAGATAGCACATTGTCTAACTTCTAGAAAGGAGACTACAAGAAGTTGCTATTTATACCACCTTCCCTGTGGCCCTAAGTAAATGAATGAGGGCATAATGGCTGCCATGGACCTACAAAGGGTCTAGAATGAATTAGACATCAGAAGTGGTGTGTGTCCTGTGAAATGAGGGGTGCATACTGAGCATTAGTAAGATTATAGAATCCTGTGACAGTTCCTTTATAGATTGGTTTTTCCTACTTGTTCACCTGTAACTAGTTACAGAGTAATGCATTTTTCAAAGTGTTTATTTCTTTTTAAATTACTCTGTACATTTTTTACTCATATCTGCCTTTCAGCCCCAGTGGAATTCCATCAAAAGGGAGGCATCTCACGTTGGGTTTTTGCTTTTTGCTTTTTTTTGGTGTGTGTGTGTGTGTGTGTGTGTGTGTGTGTGTGTAACTTGAAGCAATACTTTAAAAAGTCTGCAATTATTAGCAGCAGTAAAAAAAAATTATTGTATAAAGTACTTTCTTCTATGGGCTTAATAAGTTGATGTATTTTTGAGGAGGAAGTTGTCACTGTCTCTAAAGCTAGTTGGTTGTTTAAATTCTGGAATGTTATGTATTCTGGTTTCCTAATCTGTTCCAGGTAGCTGAACTCTGTTGCCTTGAGTACTTTTGCATGGCAAGACTGTCTCTCCCTTTAGTCACTGGGACAGCTGGCCTTGTGTTCCTGTTGAAACTCTCCAGTCTTTGAGCTGGGGCTCTTCTCTTCCACCCTGGCTGGTTAGCTAAGGGTGTGATCTTATCCCCAGAGGCCTGCCTCAGGGCATGCTTCCTCTGCTTTGGATTTAGCTGTCTGAGTAAATGAGTACCAACTGAGTGAGATTTCTCTATCTTCTGACTCTGAGGGAAGCACATCAAGTAGCGTGCTTTGAAAAGGAAAAGGATTCCCTCAGTGAGCACACTGACATTTCGACACCTTGTCAGACAGGGACCAGGGGCCTCTGAACTGCAGCCTTCGCCTCATTTTATTCTCAAGGAATGCCCTCTTCTTGTCTCAGGTTAAAGTGACTGTAGCTGCTTCTTCTTCTTTTTAATGGAGTCTTTCTCTGTCGCCTGGCCGGAATGCAACAGCACAATCTGGGCTCACTGCAACCTCCACCTCCCGGCCTCAAGCAATTCTTCCACCCAGCCTCCCGAGTAGCTGGGATTACAGGCACCCACCATCATGCTTGGTTAATTTTCATGTTTTTCTAGAGATGGGGTTTCACCGTGTTGACCAGGCAGGACTTGAACTCCTGACCTTAGTTGATCTGCCCGCCTTGGCCTCCCAAAGTGCTGAAATTACAGGCGTGAGCCACCATGCCTGGACTGTAGCTTCTTTAAAAGGAATATTTGGTCTTCAGGACTTGACTTTCAGGAACACCATCTTGGGTATGCAAGGGCATCCTTACCTGAGCTCCCTGGGCCTCACTGGCCAGCATGGCCCGCTGCTGACACAGCTCTGAAATTCTGCTTTCAACACAGATGCAAAAGGGCATTTGTAAGTGAGAATTTCTAATTCAGGGAAAGAAAAGGAAAATACTTTCTATTTTTTAAAGGAAAGATAACATGCTTTATTATTTAAAAAGCAACATTACTTGAGGTTTTTTTTTTTTTTTTTTCTTCAATTGTCACTTTTGAAACGTTCTATTTATTAATCCATTCAGCAGATACTTAATATGCTTCTCCTATTTTTTTAACAATAAAAAATTATGAAGCCCTTACTTTGTGCCTGGACTCTGTTATTTTATGAGGCGTCCTTTTTTTTTTTTTTTTTTTTTGAGCCTCTTAAAAATTCTATGAGGAGGGAATTATTATCAATTCCATTTTTTTTTTTGAGGTGAAGTCCTTTTCTGTCACCCAGGCTGGAGTGCAGTGGCACAATTTAGGCTCACTGCAACCACTGCATCCTGGGTTCAAGCGATTTCTGGCTAATTTTTGTATTTTTAGTAGAGATGGTGTTTCACCATATTGCCCAGGCTAGTCTTGAACTCCTGACTTCAAGGGATCTGCCTGCCTTACCCTCCCAAAGTGCTAAGATTTACAGGCATGAGCCACCGTACCCAGCCTATTATCAATCCCATTTAATGAATGAGGAAAGAGGATCGTTTCTTTTCTTTTTTTGAGACGGAGTTTCGCTCTTGTTGCCCAAGCTGGAATGCAATGGCGTGATCTCAGCTCACTGCAACCTCCACCTCCTGGGTTTGAGCGATGAGGAAAGAGAATCTTAAGAAGCTAAAGAAAAGTAAAGGGGAATTGCTAAGTGTTATGGGAAATATTGAAAAGATAACAGACCTTGCCTTAGAAATCTAGAATGTTAGAATGACAAAGAATCTTAGAGCTCTTGCATACTACAGTCTCATTTTACCAAATAAAGCCCTGAGAGGTTCAATCAGTTGCCCAAAGACTCACAGTACTTAGAGGCAGGGTCTGGACAGGAATCAAGAACTCTCATCCTAATGCACTGTATGCCGCCTTCCTTCAGGAGTTTAGAATATTGTTAAGGATGCCACCCCTCACCCACAAACACCTAGCAAGGAATGAGCGTTCCAGATGAAAATTTCCATAGGTGCCAATAGACCTTTGGAGGGTGCTGGTGTTCCAAGGAGAAATACCAGCATAAAGAAGAGGGCGCTTTAACTTAACCTAGAGTGGTTGGATGATCAGAATATGCAGAAGTAGAAGAGAACAGGCATTCTAAGGAACAGCTCGAACAAAAGCTTTACGTTTCAGGGAGGGATAATGAAGAGACCTGCCTGGTGGACAGAGGATTCATATAAAGGAGTAATGGGAGACAAGGAGGCAAGTTATTCTGAGCTTTGCGTCTAAGTGTACAAAGTACAGACAGAGTTAGAGGGAACAATTTTCGGAAATAATCTAGATGTGAAATGATAAGTGGTGGCTATGGAGGAAAGGACATTTTCACGTGGTGACAAGTTTTAAGGCATTTTGGGATCAGAATATGCATTTGGATAAATAGGCAGATGCTGTGGATAGGAGGTTAAAATTGGGGTGAGGTACTGTCTTTGAGAAGCAGGAATGCTGTAGTTCAGTGTTGTGGTTAGAGAGAGGTGCAACGCTTCAGGGCTTGTGTGCAACTGCTTTGCACCCTATTGATTTTCCTGAGCAGACCATTTTCACCCCATTGATTTTCTTGGTTGATTGGGCTGTGTTTTCTTGTTGGTTAGAGGTCACCTTGTTCTTCTTAGATTCATTTTTGGCCCTTTGATAATTCCTTTTGTTGGTATGTGCTGCTCCAATCATGACTGCCAGCTATTGACCAAATGTGACATTTCCACCTGTGATAGTTTTATTGTTTGGAGAAAAGCTGAGGGTACATTCAAGACGTTGAACTTAGAAAAGAGTTTTGGCTTAGCTCAGCCATCCTGAGATAGGTGTCACCTTGAGTAGCATAGAGAGATTACAGTCACAGAACGCTACACTGTTGGGTGGGCATGGTGGCTCATGCTTGTAATCCCAGCACTTTGGGAGGCCCAGGCAGGTGGATCACTTGAGGTCAGGAGTTCAAGACCAGCCTGGCCACTTGGCGAAACCCTGTCTCTACAAAAAATACAAAAATTACCCAGGCACAGTGGTGTGCACCTGTAGTCCCAGTTAGTTATTCAGGAGGCTGGAGTGGGAGAATTGTTTGAGCCGAAGAGGTGGAGTTTCTAGTGAGCAGAGATTTCAGTCACTGTACTCCAGCCTGGGCGACAGAGTGAGACTGCCTTAAAAAAGAAAAGAAAAGAAAAAGAAAGCTACACTGCTACACTGTCCACTCCTGTTAAATACTTGAGTGGATGCTATGGTTTGAATGTCCCTTCCAAAATTTATGTGGAAAAGTAATTGCCATTGTGGCAGTATTAAGAAGTGGGACCTTTAAGAGGTGATTAATGCCATTATCATGGGAGTAGATCTGTTATTGCAGGAGTTCAGACCTCTTTTCTTTCTCTTCTTGCACTTGCCTGCCCTTCTGCTTTCCACCATGGAAGGACCTTTGTCAATTGCTGGCATTTGATATTGGACTTCCCAACCTTGAGAACTGTGAGAAATAGATTTCTTTTCTTTCTAAATTCCCCAGTGTGTGGTATTTTGTTACAGCAGCAAAAAATGGACTAAGGCAATAAACCAAAAAAGGCAAGTTAGGCAGTGCCAGAATTGCCTGCTCACCTCCCACAATCACAGCTAAGCCAAGTTTATTGAAGACAGTTGTGAAATGACCCTGGGCAAAGTTCCTTCATTATCCTGGGCTCAGTTTCCTCCTCTGCAAAGTCAAAAGTTGGTAATGATGCATAATTCCAACATCTGGCTCCTCCTGCTTGTTAAAATCCTATCATCCCACCATAAGTGGTTCAGACTCAATAGGCCTAGGGTAAAGCCTTGAAGTCATATTTTTAATAAACTCTTTAGATGATTCTAATGAATTGATCTGAGGCCTGGTGTTTGTAGACCTCTAGTCTGTATGCCATCCATGCTTTTTCTAGTTTTATTCATTTCCTCTTGTCTTTGGATTCAGGGGGCTTTTAGAATGCAGCGTTTCCTCTTTCAGTGAGGACCTCCTAATTCCCTACTCTTCGTGTAACCAGTACTTACATAAAATCTCCTTTTCTACTTTGATATGTAATACACTATATCACTCATCCCAAAACTATATGTATGTTAAGCCATATTTCTGTTGTGGTATGACATTGTTTGGTTCTAGTTAAAGGAATCCCAAGCAACGAAGATTAGGTAGGGAAAACAACTTGGGTTTGGAATGGGACTGAGTCTTTCCCATGAGAAAGTCTGTGTAAGCAAAACTGTATGTTTTATCTTTGTATTATTCTCCTGACCTTCCCATTGAGGAGAGGGGAAACAATGGCAGATTTAATTTTTTACTCCTTATAAATTTCATGCCTCTTGCCAGGTTCCAAATTTAAATATATAGCCTTTAAACAGCACAAGTATTTTAGCCTTATGGAGAGCTTCCCTGGAGACTTTCCTTCCAGGAATAATAATAATGGATAATAATGGTGGTAACTATCTTTATTGAGTATTTACTATAGTCTATATATCTTCTGTTGAGTACTCTCATCCATCATCTCCATTAATTCTCATAAAACTATTTGAGATAGATACAGTTACTATCTCATTAGACAGATGATCAAATGCAGTTTAGAAATATTAAATATATGCACATACGATATAGCTAGTGAGCAATGGAGCAAGGATCTGAGCGTAGCTCTCTATATTCTTAAGGCCTGAGGGCTGAATCATCATACAGAATTGTTTGCACTGTGCGACCTGATTGACGAAAGGAAAGAGCAGAAGGCCGTGGATTTAGATCCCCAGACATCAATCTTTCACAGCCTTTTTCTGTCTATACATCTCAAGTCAAGATAAAGCATGGGTATTTCCTGCTAGATGACATGAAATGTGACAACTGGGAATATGTTTCCTACTATCTGTTTTAACTTTAGTGTGAATTATAAAACTTTTTTCCTGCCTTTATCTGTGTGTGCAACACATGCTTCAAGACTAGCATAGTCATAGAAGGCCATTAGACTGCTTTTCCAGCCCGGCATCCTAACGTTTCTAATAAACTCTATCTTGGATCCCTCTTTAACAAATTCTACTATGGTTAGAGACTCGTAACTTCTATTCTTTTAAGTTTGTTAAGGTTTTCTTCTGTGGTCCAGGACATGGTCTGTCTTACTGAATGATCTATATTCATTTCAGAAGAATATGTTTTCTTTTTTCTTCTTTTTTTTTTTTAATTGTACTTCAAGTTCTGGGGTACTAGTGCAGATCTTGCAGGATTGTTGCATAGGTACCCACATGCCATGGTGGTTTTCTGTCTCCATCCCCCCATCACCTACATCAGGCATTTCTCCCAGTGTTATCCCTCCCCAATCCCCCACCCTCCACTGTCCCTCCTCTAGCCCCCCGCCCCTAATAGACCCCAGTGTATGATGTTTCCCTCTCTGTGCGCATGTGTTCTCATTGTTCAACACCTGCCTATGAGTGAGAACATGCAGTGTTTGGTTTTCTGTTCTTGTATCAGTCTGCTGAGAATGATGGTTTCCAGATTCATCCATGTCCCTACAAATAACACAAACTCATCATTTTTTATGGCTGCATAGTATTTCATGGTGTATACGTGCCACATTTTCTTTGTCCAGTCTATCATTGATGGACATTTGGGTTGGTTCCAGGTCTTTGCTATTGTAAACACTGCCACAATGAACATATGTCTGCATGTATCTTTATAATAAAACGATTTATAATCCTTTGGGTATATACCCAGTAATGGAATTGCTGGGTCAAATGGAATTTCTATTTCTAGATCCTTAAGGAATTGCCACACTGTCTTCCACAATGGTTAAACTAATTTACACTCCCACCAACAGTGTAAAACTGTTCCTATTTCTCCAAATCCTCTCCAGCATCTGTTGTCTCCAGATTTTTTAATGATCGCCATTCTAACTGGCATGAGATGGTATCTCAGTGTAGTTTTGATTTGCATTTCTCTAATGACCAGTGATGATGAACATTTTTTCATATGTTTGTTGCCTTCATAAATGTCTTCTTTTGAAAAGTGTCTGTTCATATCCTTTGCCCACTTTTGAATGGATTTGTTTTTTTCTTGTAAATCTGCTTTAGTTATTTGTAGATTCTGGATATTAGCCCTTTGTCAGATGGGTAGATTGCAAAAATGTTTTCCCATTCTGTTGGTTGCCAATTCACTCTAATGATTGTTTCTTTTGCTGTGCAGAAACTCTTAAATTTAATTAGATCCCATTTGTCTATTTTGGCTTTTGTTGGCATTGCTCTTGATATTTTAGTCATGAAGTCCTTGCCTATGCCTATGTCCTGAATGGTATTGCCTAGGTTTTCTTCTAGGGTTTTTATGGTGTTAGGTCTTACATGTAAATCTTTAATCCATCTGGAGTTAATTTTAGTGTAAGGTGTAAGGAAGGAGTCCAGTTTCAGCTTTCTGCACATGGCTAACCAGTCTTCCCAACACCATTTATTAAACAGGGAATCCTTTCCACATTGATTGTTTTTGTCAGGTTTGTCAAAGATCAGATGGTCGTGGATGTGTGGCATTGCTTCTGTGGCCTCTGTTCTGTTCCACTGGTCTATCTCTGTTTTGGTACCAGAACCATGCTGTTTTGATTACTGTAGCCTTGTAGTGTAGTTTGAAGTCAGGTAGCATGATGCCTCCAGCTTTGTTCTTTTTGCTTAGAATGGACTTGGCTATGCAGGCTCTCTTTTGGTTCCATATGAAGTTTAAAGTGTTTTTTTTTTCCAGTTCTGTGAAGAAGTTCAATGGTAGCTCAATGGGGATAGCATTGAATCTATAAATTACTTTGGGTAGTATGGCCATTTTCATGATATTGATTCTTCTTAACCATCAGCATGGAATGTTTTTCCATCTGTTTGTGTCCTCTCTTATTTCTTAGAGCAGTGGTTTGTAGTACTCCTTGAAGAGGTCCTTTACATCCTTTGTTATTTGTATTCCTAGGTATTTTATTCTCTTTGTAGCAATTGTGAATGGGAGTTCACTCATGATTTGGCTTTCTGTTTGTCTGTTGTTTGTGTATAGGAATGCTTGTGATTTCTGCACATTGATTTTGTATCCTGAGACTTTGCTGAAGTTGTTTATCAGTTTCAGGAGATTTTGGGCTGAGATGATGGGGTCTTCTAAATATACAGTCATGCCATCTGCAAATAGAGACAATTTGACTTTCTCTTTTCCTAATTGAATAACCTTTGTTTCTTTTTCTTGCCTGATTGCTCTGGCTAGAACTTCCAATACTATATTGAATAGGAGTGGTGAGAGAGGGCATCCTTGTCTAGTGCCAGCTTTCAAAGGGAATGCTTCCAATTTTTGCCCATTCAGTATGATATTGGCTGTGGGTTTGTCATAAATACCTTTTATTATTTTCTGATATGTTCCATCAATACCTAGTTTATTGAGCGTTTTTAACATAAAGGGCTGTTGAATTTTGTCGAAGGCTTTCTATGCATCTATTGAGATAATCAACTGATTTTTGTCTTTGGTTCTGTTTATGTGATGGATTATGTCGGTAGATTTGTGTATGTTGAACTAGCCTTTCATCCCCAGGATGAAGCCTACTTGATCGTGATGGATAAGTTTTTTGATGAGCTGTTGCATTTGGTTTGCTAGTATTTTATTGAAGATTTTTGCATCGATGTTTATCATGGATATTGGCCTGAAGTTTTCTTTTTTAGTTGTTTCTCTGCAGGTTTTGGTATCAGGATGATGTTGGTCTCATAAAATGATTTGGGAAGGATTCCCTCTTTTTATATTGTTTGAAATAGTTTCAGAAGGAATGGTAGCAGCTCCTCTTTGTACATCTGGTAGAATTCGGCTGTGAACCCTTCTGGATGTGGACCTTTTTTGTTGGTAGGCTATTAATTGCTGCCTCAACTTCAGACCTTGTTATTGGTCTATTCAGTGTTTCAACTTCTTCCTGGTTTAGGCTTGGTAAGGTGCAAATGACCAAGAATTTATCCATTTCTTCCAGATTTACTGGTTTATGTGCATAAAGTTGTTTGTAGTAATCTCTGATAGTAGTTTGTATTTCTATGGAATCGGTGGTGATATCCCCTTTATTGTTTTTTTATTGCATCTATTTGATTCTTCTCTCTTTTCTCTTTTATTAATCTGGCTAGCCATCTGCCTATTTTGTTGATCTTTTCAAAAAACCAACTCCTGGATTTACTGATTTTTTGAAGGGTGTTTTGTGTTTCTATCTCCTTCAGTTCTGCTCTGACCTTGGTTATTTTTTGTCTTCTGCTAGCTTTTGAGTTTTTTTTTTTTTTTTAATCTTGCCCCTCTAGCTCTTTCAATTTTAACAATAGGGTGTCGGTTTTAGGTCTTTCCTCACTTCTCATGTGAGCATTTATTGCTATAAATTTCCCTCTAGACACTGCTTTAAATGTGTCCCAGAGATTCTGGGTTGTGTCTTCATTCTCATTGGTTTCGAAGAACAGAAAAATGTGTTTTCTACTTTTGTTCAATGAGATAGCCTATCATGTCAGTTAGCTTAAATTGGTTGATAATGTTCCTCCTTACTGATTTTTTCTGTCTTCTTGTTCTGCTGATTGAGGAGTACCAACACCTCCAATTTTAATTGTGAATTTGCCTGCTCTTCCTTTTAATTTGATTAGTTTTTACTTAGAGTTGGTCTTTTTTTAATACAATTGAGCAATCTCTATATTTTAATTGCTGACTTTAGACCATCTATAATTAGTGTGGTTTTTAATATGGTAGCTTTAAAATCTACCATCTAGATAGCTGTTTTCTATTTTTCCATCTATTTTTTTAACTTTTTCCTGTTTTCCTGCTTTGTTAGAATAACTTATGTATGTCTTATATATAAGTATATCTTATCTTATATAATAAGTATATCTTATGATCTATTTTATTGCCACCATTTGCATATTTTTTATACCTTTTCTTTTTTAATGTGCTAGTGTTTGCCCGTAGTTTTATAGTATATGAATTTGTGTATTTGTAATTAATCAGAATCCACCTTCAAATAATATACTGCTTTGTGTGTAGTTTCATGACCTTACAACCTTACTAGTATATACCCAATTCTTTTCTTTAATTCTTTGTGTAATTGTTGTTATATATTTTACTTTTGTGTATAATACAAATACATACTATATTGAGAATGTTTTTTGCTTTAGATAACTAGTTATTTTTTAGAACCATTAAAAATAATAAAAAATAGGCCAGGCCCAGTGGCTTATGCCTGTAATCCCAGGACTTCAGGAGGCTGAGGTGGGTAGATCATGAGGTCAGGAGATCGAGACCATCCTGGCTAACATGGTGAATCCCTGGCTTTACAAAAAATACAAAAATTAGCTGGGCGTTGTGGCACACACCTGTAATCCCAGCTACTCAGGAGGCTGAGACAGGAGAATCACTTGAACCTGGGAGGCGGAGGTTGCAGTAAGCCAATATCGCACCACTGCACTCCAGGCAGGGTGACAGAGTAACACTCCATCTCAGAAAATATATATTATAGTAATACTAATAAATAAATTGTTTTTACCGTCATTTATTCTATTTCAAATGTTTGCCATTTCTTTGTGTGGATCCAAATTTCTGTCTGGTATCATACTGCTTTTGCCTAAAGAAAATCTTTAATACTTCTTGTAGTTCAGGTCTTCTGGAAATATTCTCTCAGTTTTTGTTTGTCTGAGAAAGTGTTTGTCCTTAATTTTTGACAGATATTTTTCTTGGTTATAGAATTCCATTTTTTTTTCTTTTTGCACTTTAAATATTCACTTTATTGTCTTCTGGCTTGCTTAGTTTCTGACAAGAAATCTCTTATAATTCCTATCTTTGTTCCCTTATATGTAATGTATTTTTTTTCTTTGCTCTGTTAAAGTTTTTGTTTCTTTTTTTTTACTTGTCTTAAGTATTCAGCAGTTTTAATATGTTATGCCTAGTGGTTTTTTTGTTTTCTTTTGTCTCTTGACAATATTGTTTTCTTGCTTTTTCATATGACTTATAATTTTTTTTAAAGATAGACATCTTGTATAGGATAGTAGTAACTGTAAATAGCTTTTATGGCCTGGAAAGGGCACACTTTTCCTTCTGCTAGGATTTTAGTAAACTAGGTTTCGCATTTGTCATTATAATTTAAAGCCTCAGTGCACTGAAGACTTAAAACTCCTCTAGTTTTGCCTTGTGTTTAGGGTAGGAGCTGGTTTATCAAAGGGCTTTATTAATGTCTTCTCCATCCTCAGTTTTGCGTCTTCTCTTTGAGTTGTGCCTCAGAGTGAGTCTCTCTGCATGCTCTTGTGCCCCCTCAGCAATATTCTGTTATGAGTTGTTACTTGCTGCTTGCCTTCCTGGTGATGGGAAGTGGGTTAGCAGTGGAGAGACATTGTCATGTCATTCTAACTAGACAGCCTTAGACAGGTACTGTGTCCTGGATCTCAAGGTTGTGGTATACTCAGTGCTTTTGTTTCCTCTCCTAGGGGTCATTCTTGCCCTGTCCCCAAGATAGAGGACTCGTCTGTTTACTTCCCTCAGCTGTAGTGCCTTAAGGGATCCCAGGGAGGTTCATGAAGAATAGCTTGCAAGTGGGTTCGGCTTTCCTGTAGATCTGCTTTCCCTTAGGGGTCCCATATTCTCTTACTTGCCCACACTGGGCCTTTCCCCATTTGTTAACAATTTTGGCTGAATTCATCTTGTTTGACAGCATTGGCAAGCTCTCATGATGCATCGCTTCTTGCAGGCACCTGTCTGTCCTTAGAAAGTTGTTTCTGTTACCTCAACATGCTCTGATGGCTTCAAGAAAAGTTTTGGATGTGCTGCTGATCTGGCTATTATTTTTCCTGTAAGTGTGGGAGTGATGCCCATTGCAGTTTTCTGCATCTCAAGCAAAAACCAGGAGTCTCGCCACGTACTCTTAAGCCCATTTCCTCAACTTGGCAGTCCCCGACCTGCCTTAATTCCTGTGACCTGATGTTCACAGCTTCTTAGAACATCTGAAGATTTACAGAGAGATTAAATCATTAAGTTACTTTATGGTTTCATAGGCAGAAGTCAGGGACTTATGGTCAGAAGACCTAGAATTTCACTCTCAGCTCTATTCTTGGCAAGTCCCTTGCCATTTCTGGGCCTCAGTTTTCTTATTTGTAAAGTAGGAATGCTGATATCTGCCCAACCTACATTGCCAGATGAAATAATGTGTGGGGCAATGCATGACACACTTAAACTCAGTTCCAGCCTATCAACCCAGCAACAGGACTGCCCTGAAGAAAACCTCAACATTTCTTTGCAATTCAAGAGGGTTAGTTGCCTAGAGGGAGCTGGTCTGGGCTTGTGTCAGAGTGAAATCTCCAGGGAAACAAATACTGCCCTCAGCCAGCAGCCATGCAGTAGAAAAGGATGAAAAAAAGGCAGATCTGGCCCTGGAAAAAAGCATATTTCCTTGTTTTATTAATAGATTTTATTGTCAAATGCTAAGGAAAATAGATTGATTTCCATCTTTACTGATATGTTAAAATTGCTGCAATGTCTCACATTACCAAATAGATTTACTGTATAAATTGGAACATAATTGGTACTTCAGGCAGGTCACAAATCTACTTTGGCAAGAGAATATCACTCAGCATACATTGATTATAAAAATTAGTTAATTCAAGACAAACATTGCATCCTCTGATTTCTGGCACTGATCCTTCCAAATCTTCCATGCATTACTGCTATTGAGCCAAAAGATAGGTATCTATCCAGTCACTTGTTTCTCTGCAGGCCTGATTTATATGGTACTTATGCTAGTACATCCACCAGGAAGAGATAGGTCTCATTTATTAAATCTACCATGTGGGAATCTAAATGATGGAATTTAATAATATTGCACTAATCTGTTGCTTTTATTTACTGCTCCCTGTCTTTCTGGTATAAGTCTTCTCATGGAGAATGTCTACTAATTCATTCAATTTTGACTTTCCTCATGAGGAGCTGGGGCAAAATGCATCCTCATGAAAGCCAGCATTATTTGAGTGCCACTGTGTAGTGGACAGTATCAGTGCTCCGCCCAGATAACCTTGAATAACTTTGTAATGGTGGTGGTGGTATGTTTGTCTTTGTGTTTGTGTGCATGTGTGTATAAGGGGCACAAAAGGTATAGCAACCTGAACTTTGGTGTGCTTTCACTTTCAACAGCCAGAACCTATAGCTCTTTTTTGGGGTATTACTGTCAGGCTACTTTCTTCAGGCTGTTGGAGCCTGCTTTGCCACACAGAGAGGCAGAGGTACCTGGGCATTTATGCTGCCAAGGGGTGGCCGTTAACCAATAACTGATGGGTTTAGTAGCATGAAAGCTGCGTGCCCTTGGCACAGATGTAACTTGCCCTCCAGAATTCCCCTGTAGAATCAAGCTGAAGCCTCTTTCTATGAACTTGACCCAAAATTGCACCTTTGCTTGGCTTCAGCCCCTTCTATGCCTGTTTTCCCCATGCTCTTAATGGGTCTTCCTGGGAGCACTTAATGAATCATATGTACATGAATCTTTGTGTCAGGGTTGGCTTCTAGGGGATGTAATCTGAGACTCAAGTCCACTATCTCATTAAATATTCATCATAAAGTTTGTGTCCACTGTCTCACTTAATCTTTGTGATGAACTTTACATGTTAAATATCATTATTTCTCTCATTTTATACGTGAGGATATGACCCTCAAAGGGTCAAGGGAATTGATCACCAGTGTTCCAGTTATCTATTGCTGCATTAAAAAAAATCCCCAAGCTTAATAGCTTGAAAAATAACAATCATTTATTTTGTTCATACATCTGTAATTTGGATAGACTTTGGTGGGGCCAGCTCAACTCTATGGGTATAAGCTGGAACAGCTCCACTGGAATTAGATGATCTAAGTCCAGTAAGGATTATTCACACAGCTGGCAAGTGGATGCATGCAAGCTCTTGGTTTCTATGTGGACCTCACTATGGGATATCTTGGGCTTCCTCACAGCATGGTGGCTGGGCTCCAATATAAGCATCTTAAGAGACAGGAAGTAGAAAATAGTTTCTTAAAGCCTGGGCCTGAAAACTGGCATAGCCTGATTTTTGCTGTATGTCTTTGATTAAACAGTCCCGAATGCATATCCACCTTTTGATGGGAAGAATGTCAAAGAATTTTGGAGCCACATTTTTATCTATTACAAAATTCTGCACATACTTAATGTATACAATTTTATAAGTTTGTAAATATGAAAAAACCCATGATACTATCACTACATTCAAGGTAATAAACATATTCATCGCCTCCAGAAGTTTTCTTGTGTTCCCTCATTTTTGTGTTAAGAACATTTAGCAAGAGATCTACCCGCTTAATAAATTTTTTTTTTTTGAGACGGAATCACCCTCTGTCACCTATACTGGAATGCAGTGGCACGATCTCAGCTCACTGCAACATTCTTAATAAAATTTTAAAACACACAATACAGTATTGTTAAGTATAGATCGTGTATATTGTTTACTGTACAAATTGGAACATAATTGGTACTTCAAGCAGGTCACAGATCTGCTTTGGCAAGAGAATATCACTCACTGTACATTGATTATAAAAATTAGTTAATTATAGATACTAGGTTGTACAGAGGATCTCTGGAACTTTTTCATCTTACACAACTAAAGCTTTATGCTCATTGAACAACTCCCATTTCTCCCTCCCCTGATTCCCTGGCAACTACTTTCTACTCTCTGCTTCTGAGTGTGACTCTTAAATACTTCATAAAAGCAGAATCATGTAGTATTTGTCCTTCTATGTCTGGCCTATTTCACTTAGCATAATGTCCTCCAGGCTTACTCATATTGTCATAAATAGTAGACTTATCTACTATTTATGGGCATAAATGAATAAGGCTGGGCATAGATGCTCATGCCTGTAATCCCAGCACTTTGGGAGACCAAAGTGAGAGAACTGCTTGAGTCCAGGAATTTGAGACCAGCCTGGGCAGCATAGCAGGACCCTGTCTTAAAAAATAAAATTAAATTGAAAAATAAAAGATGGAATTATATTCCACTGTATGTATATACCACATTTTCTTTATCCATTAATCTATCAGTGGACATTTAGGTTGTTTCCATATCTTGGCTATTGGGAATAATGCTGCAGTAGACATGGGAATGAAGATATGTCTTCAGGTTTCTGAGTTTAGTTCTTTTGGATGTATATTCAGAAGTTGGGGGATGAGAGGACATTTGTAAATTGTCATACTAGTGGGCTAGTGAGAGGTGAGGACAGGATTCAAATCCAGGCCTGCCTAAATCCATAGTTAATCCTTTGGCTCTAAATTTACTTAGTGTTGATCATTTCTTTCTTCTGTTTATTGGCTCAGCTCTTCTGCAGTATGATACTCCATCCTTCACAAAACATACGCTTTGAAGGAATCATCAGGCACCCTTTAAGATGGACAGTCTACCGTGGTGTTTAGGATCTAATAAGCTACACTTCATCTGTGGCTAGAAGGGATAAATAAGTTTTATTTGGCAAATGTAAACTCATTTGGGATGCTAAAAAATATTTTAATGGTAAATAATTGCCTTGTTTATTTTTATTAAGTAGTCAATACTCAGAGATGGGTTAGCTATGGTTAGGCAGCAGACAGGGATGTGTGAAGAGAATATGTTGAGGCTGTGGAGAAAGATGGGGCTGGCTCATACCAGGGCTCCATAAATAAGTAAATGAATAGAGAAAGAAGCAGGAGAGCTTGCGGTTAGTCAAGGGCAGACATTTGGAAGATGGCAGCCATTTGTGCAGAGAGGTAACAATGGGATTTCTGAGCAATATTATACCTGGGCTCTTGAATAGTAGATATAGGGGCCCAGTCCTGAGGCTAAGGTACCAGGAAGGTATTGGTGTTGGTAACAAGGTAAGTGACATGTAAGTAAAATTAGGATATGTAGTCATAAAGAGACCAGAGACTGCGTTGTTTAGATGCTGAGCATTACACATTTGTCTTTAAGATTTCTTGAATTCATCAAGTCTGGGAACAGGACTGGTTTTGGAACATGGGGGTAATGCTGAATCTATACATGAGCGCTCACTTAAGCCAGCTAGCAGGGTAGGGATGGGAATGAGGCATGTGTAGATCATGATTTTAGGGACTCTAGAGAGAGCAGAGGTTGTAAGACAATTTGGTTTTTAGACAAAAAGCAAACCTTATTTGAAAAACCAGCCCCATGAATTTTGCTATATGATCTTAGAAATCTTGTCTTAAATTTCATTTATAGTGTTACAATCAGTGAAATGAAGACAATAATAGCTTTTTTGCAATGATGTTGAAAATATTGTCAATAATAAATACAAAGTTCTTGGCACATTACAGGTGCTAATAAATAATAGCTGTTATGAATAGTCAGGGACTAATAGAGAGTAATTTTCCTGGGAGTGAAATGAGTGAAGTGGACATCGAAGTTGTTCATTTATGTTAAAGGGAACAAAACTGAGCCTCGGCAGTTGTCTAGTTTACCTCCAGGGGTAGATCCTGTACTCTGAGGTTCCTCATTTATGGTAGACTTTTCCCTGTTCTGTAGTCAATAGGATCTGAGTAGTACGAGCTAGGTGGCTTATTTGGATGAATACTTCAAAAGAAATATCAGGGGTTAAACTTTGAGGATAGGATTCTAGAATTTTAGAACTCCAGGGTATCTGGTACCATCATGGTTAGCCCTGAGAAGGAAAAATGACTTCACTTAGATTCACTCAGTTTGTCAGTGGGCAAAAAGGAGCTGCAATCTGGCCATTAACTCTCACTCTTCCATAGTGGCCTCTCAGTACCACTCATGTTGAAGCTACTTTAAGCTCCAATTATAATAACAATAATGACAACAAAAACTACTACAGCAATAGCAACTGCCATTTACAATATTTATTGAATGCTTTCTGTGAGCCAGACACAGTTTAAAGTGCTTTGTATATATGTTTCATTTAATCTTCACAATCTATGAAGTAGGTACTATTATGATCTCCAAAATAGATGAGGAAGCTGAGGAACCTTGCCCAAGGAACCTGCCGAAGATAATGAAACTAGAAAGTGGTAGCTCCAAGGTGTGGCTCAAAGTGGTAGCTCCATACCTTCTCCTATGCATGTCAGTGGCTGAGAAGACAGTGACCATGTAAGAAGGCAGAAGATTAGTGAGTGGGCGGCCAGTTCTGTTGTACATGGTCTTCTCATTCTCCTTTGCTCATTGTTTCTGAATCTTATCTGACTTACTCTCTACCAAGTTTTAAGAAAACGTTCAAGTCTTTTGTTTCTACTTATCTGAGGATCCATTCAAGTTACATTTTGGATACTCTAAACTGTATTGCTACTCTTTATTGCAAACTGTGTATTGCTAGTATTTTATACATTAGCATAGATATCCTTTTATTTTACATTGGGTTGTTATAGCTAAAGCTTGTGCTGTCATTCAGTGCATACTAGTATCTCCCAATAAAGAGAAAGTTGAGTGACAACTGAAGGAAGCCCCCTAGGTCCTATGTTCAGGAAAGATATAAAATACCGCATTAGTGAACTGAACAGGTACAACGAGATTATTCTAGGTGAAAAAAGAGAAAAGAAGAGGAACTCTATAACAGCAGAAAAAGAGGTCAACCAGACACAAAAGTGAAAACCAGATACTCAATTTGCCAGCATTGTTTGCAGCTGGAGGTGAACACATGAACTGCTTCTGTTCTTCTAGCCAATAATATATAAGAGTAGGTCCACTAGGAGTATCTGAAAATCTCTGCTCGCCTGAGAAAAGGTATGAGCAGGGGAGAACTTATCTAACTCCTTCTTCTTTCCTTGCGCTTGCCCATGATAACCTAGGGTATGGCTGTCATCTTGTGACCACAAGGTGGCAAGCACAAAGACAAAAAGCTAACACACTGAAGTTGGTGGAGCAGAAATATAGAAAGAAGCTAGGTCTTGATAACACTTATGAGCAGCTAAAACAACACCAGCAATAGCCTATCTCTAACCTTCTTGTCACATAAGAAAAATAGATCTCTCCTTGTGTAAAAAAAAATACTGGAATATTTCTTAAGTCAAAAAAATTAAGAAATTACTAAGAAATTAGCAAACAGGGATAGAATGAATAGAAGCAAAAAACTGTAATTAAAAAGGCTGTGATGAGCTAGTGGGAGAATCTAAAGAATGTAGTTAGTTGAATAGCTAGATTTCATGTCAAACTTGCTTTTGTTTCTGCAACTTCAAATTGGAAGTCTCAAATAAGCCATTCCTTGCTCTTCTAGGGACCAGTAAAAAACTGAGCAAGATGAGCTCTGTGGGCGTTACCTCTGGATTTTCTGCAGTGCACAGAGCTTTCCACTGCTTTGCTGAGAGGAAAATTCTAGCCTAATTTTCAGAAACTGGCTTTCAGTAGCACTAGCCTGTGCATAACTCCCTCACTGCACACACCAGCCTGCATAAGAATTTGCTGTTTATGCATCTGTCACTTACTACAAAGTAAGCTCCTATAGGAGCTGTGTCTAATCTGTATTTGGAGCCCCAGAAATTAGTGTAGTCCCTGGCACATAAGTGGCACTTGCATCAATAGAGTTCTGGCAGAAAGCAAATGGTGTAGTCAAATAGAGGTAATTCAAAGTTTTCCATAATGATTGTTTACAAAGGTATGGGCAGGATGTATCAAACCAGAAGGTATGGTGCTGCACCCCATGTTAGTGATTGTGGAGAGTCATTATCACCCCAAGTCTGAAGGTTGAAGTTTCTGTAACCCAGAGACACAGAGGGCCACTTTATGGAAGGGCTGCAGCCTGCCCATGGCAACCCTTTAGAGAGGGAGCTGGGGATGAGGGGTAAATTCTCCAGTTTAAATCTCCTCCCTCCTTTTAGTTCCTGCTGGTGCTCCCTAGTGACTGTACCTGACTGGGTGCCAAGAGGCAAGGGTACCCTGTTTATGCAGTCTCTTCAGTTGGATATCTGAGGTACAAGCAGGATGGACGAGGATGGAAAGTGGTCCTATGCAGAGGTGAAAGGAGGCTCTCAAGCCAACAGTCAATGACCAACTGCTGAGAGAGTGACTACCAAGGTCAGATCCCATTACCTGAGGGAGTGAGCCATACACTATATGTGGTCCTCCCTCCCTTCCTCTATTTGCCTCTCTCCGCTCACTCACTACATTTTTATTACTTGCTGTGTGCTATAAGGCAAACCACCGTGCTCAGCACAAGGCATACAAGCACATCAAGACATCACTGTCAGAAATAAAACACAGGGGTAAAATTTTGACAGTATTATCATGCCATTTGGCTAGGAACACAGAAATGTCTGTTCTCTGTGCTGCACCAGCCATGCTTTCCTGCAGGATTCCTAAAGGAAATGCCTGTGTGGAGAACAGGGTAATGCAAAGCAAGATGTCACTGTTGGCTGAGACCAGGAACCTACACCATGTGGGGGGTTCCTTCTTGCCTCACCAGGAAGACCCAAGGCCCCTTCTGCCAAAGGCCTTTCCTTCCTACCTGTAAATCCAACCCCAAATCCTGGACATAATCATTATAATTAGAGTAAAAGCTACTTTTACCCTAATTCACTCTACTCTGGTATTCAGCATGTTTCCTGCTTAGAGATTTTTCTTTCTGTATCTCTGAGGAATTTTAGTGCTACTTCTAAGCCATCTTGTTTCTTCCCATACCAAGACCATCTGTAGGAAGAATACATCGTTTGTATTTACAGAGTGATTTTAGAAGGGATAGCAAGACCTTCTGATCCCAGCTATTAAAACATCCCTCAACATCCCTCACCTCTGGCAATGCCAACCAGGAGAAGAGAAGGAGGTATTGAGAATTAAAAAGATAAGGCTAAGAGTAGAAAGGAGTGCCTTAGGCCAAGATAATTTTGCCTAGAGTTGACCCTCTTGGTTTGGCTGAAATTCCGATCAGTAACCTTTCTAACTCAAGAGTTCATCTCTCTCTCTCTCTCTCTCCACCTTTTTGTCTTTTCTACTTGTAGCTCTATAACTTTAAGTACGTACAGGTATAGATTTGTGTAACCACCACTACAATCAGGATATTGGCTGGGGCAGCACAGAGAACAGACATTTCTGTGTTCCTAGCCAAATGGCATGATAATACTGTCAAAATTTTACCCCTGTGTTTTATTTCTGACAGTGATGTCTTGATGTGCTTGTATGCCTTGTGCTGAGCACGGTGGTTTGCCTTATAGCACACAGCAAGTAATAAAAATGTAGTGAGTGAGCGGAGAGAGGCAAATAGAGGAAGGGGGGAGGACCACATTGTAGTACTACCACTCCCCAAAACTCCTTTCCACTGTCCTTTTACAGTCACACTCTTCCCTTACCCCTGCCCTGGGGAGCTGCTGATCTCTTCTTTATCACTATCATTTTGTCTTTTCAAGAATGACGTCGAAATGGAATCATACAGTGTGTAACTTTCTGAGACTGGCTTCTTTCACTCAGCATAATGCCTTTAAGATTCATCCAAGTTGATGTGTATGATACTATCTGTTTTGATCTCTTATGTATTCAATCTGCCCTCACTTGACAACACAAATGCCTGCAGTCTAGAGACTAGGACATTGTACTGTCTGTTGCTCAGCTCTTATTAAAAGCCCATGTTTTAGGAAGGATCACTTGGTTACACTGAATGCTCACTCAACTTCGCCCAAGAAAATTGGAGTTTATTTTAAGGATCCAGGTTTCTCCTGGGAATCCAAAAAGAAGGCTCTCATTACAGGCAGTTCTGGAAATGGGAGGTATTTTGGGTCTGAAGCAGTATATGGGGAGAGAGCATGATCACCATCTCTCTATCAGGAACCGCATGGTCTCTCCCTTACCCGGTGTCTCTCTGCGTGTGTCTATGTGCCCTGGGCTCCCTCTTTGCTAGCAGGCTTTTTCTGATTACATTTGGTATCTTCTGTTTCCCTCTCCCTTAAATTCAGCACATGGCCATCACAGCCTCTCCCACCTTTGCCCCTTAGACCATTCAGCTGCGGCCCCTACTTCAAACTAGAGCTGTAAATTAAACTTCCTGGGGAAGAATCTGATCAGCTCTGCTCATCTTTGAAGCCAGGCAGCACAGGTCTCTGGCCATCTGATGAAATGCCTGCCATGTTCTAGCCACCTTTGTCTAGTGCAAGTGGGGTCATGGTGGCTTGGTAGAGTAGATTCCTTAAAAGGGGGTGAGTTGGAGAGTGGGACAAGCAATGACTGACAGTTCTAGCATTTTCCATTAAAAAAGTACTCGCTATGGAGGATTGTTGAAAACTCTTTTCATTTCTTCAGACATTCTGTTCTTCACTCTTTGATCAAACCAGATTGTAGGAAAAATGCATTTGGGCCATCTTGCTTGGCCTCCAGCAGGCTGTGTTCACTGAACTGTGTTTTGTTATCCTGCTGGCTTTCACTGAGAGATATTACAAGAAGGAGCCCTATTGGAACTATGATTGCATTTTTTGTTATTGAAGACATTATCCATGTAGTGCTTCTAACATGAAGTTTCATGTGAAAAATTTATTTGATGCATAAATTTAAGGACACATTTTGCTTCCCTTAAGGAACTGGCACATTTTCTTCCTCTTGAGTAAGGAAAGCTGGGTAACTTATTCAGCTTCCTTCTGTGTTGGTGCCCAGAAAACTCTGTTCCCAGTACATTGAGATTCAGCTAGAGCAGGTTCCCAGACACTTATGGTCTCCAAATATTTGATCTTGGCCTTGTCTTGACATACTCTTATTTTTCTTGATCTTGAGTTTTAAATGTACATTTGTTCCCTGTGACCCATCTAATAATATTGCAAAGAATGAGGACAGATATAAACAAATAAAACCATGCTTGAGGGAGTAATGGGCTATGGAGTCTAGTTCCCATCCGTAGGCTGCCATCTTGACTGTCTCATGAGGTCTCTCTCAATGACGAATATCCACTGAGCTAATAGGAACAGTTGCAGCCTTTTCAAGGTGGAGAAAACCTAAGCAAAGGTGAAATATATGTTGGGAATTATAACAAGAGTCCCAAGGACTGACTTGCATCATTTCATTTAATCTTTACAACATCCATATGAGATATAGATATTAGGACAAGTTGTTTAATCACTAAGCATCAGCTTCCTCACTTGTTAAAAGGAGGTAATAATGCCTTCCCCCACGCCTGTTATAAAAGTTAAATGAAATAACCTAACACAGTATGTGATGCATAGTAGGTAATTAAAACTATTAGCACCTTTTTCTACCCAATCCCAATGTGTCCCACCAGTGTCTTCTCCTGTCATCTTTGGTAAATTTCTCATGTCTTACACATGATTTTAATGTTGATTTTACATAATCTAAATATTTCTTGAATGCTTTATTCTCCCATCTGCAAGTGCTTAACTTATCTGACTATGATCAGGACAGGAATGATGTCTAATGTCTCTTGTCCAGTCATAAGCACAGAAGATAATTTCTGGCAAGTCATTTTTTTATCATGAAGATTATACAACATTTTCACCTGTGGAAATTTTTGGCATTCACATTTGGATCTGATAAGTAATTAAGAAAAGGTTTGTTTTTGAAAAAGTACAGGGCTGACCTTGGTGGACCATTTGGCTTTCTTTTTAGGGTATGGGATTTGGGAAAGGGGTTTTGCCTGGTGGAAGAGCCATGGATTCATTGCTGACTTAGCCTGCCTGCATCCCTGAAGGGGCTCACTGATGTTCCTTGTACTGTGGGACAGTTGGGAGTCATTAGACCTTGGCTGTGCCTTTACAATCTTTATTATAATCTATCATGGGGCCCATGAGCATTTAGCCAGAGAGACTCTTCTTGAGTAACAGTGACACAGCGCAGGTCAATAGCAGGTCAACCATTGTATAGGGCCTCAAGGGGCTGCCTAACACAGTAGTACTTGGCAAGGCATCACTGCCAGGCAGATCTGAAATGGACACTGTGATCTTCTGTGCACAGAGCTCAGTGCAGGGAGCCAATTAGAACCTGGGGGACTGCCCTCATCTCATCTCTACCTGTAGCCCCTTGAAGGAGACACCAATTTTGTCATTGAGAAAACAAAAGAGAATATTTATGCAGAACCCATGAGATTCCACTTATATTTCACATCTCTTTAATAGACTGTGGCTGCTAGGAACAATGTTTTCTCATTATTAATAATTTCCTGAACATTATTCCAAACCAAGCTGTCCTGAGACCAGGCTGATAGGAAGAATTAGGATGCTACATCTCCAGTTTCCACCCCAATGATTTAGAATTAAAGGTCTCAGTCAAATGTTCTTAACCGACCTTCATCTCAGACATTGAATGACTGAGAATATGATAGCACAGGAAGCTTCATTTTCTAGTCACTGACCTTGACTTCAAACTTTGAATTACACAGAAAATAAGAGTTACTGTACCTGAGAGGATCAAGGAAAGAGAAACAATTGGAAATCTGCCATGGGGGTGCTCCAGGGTCATGGAACTCTATTCAGTCCCATGGAGATCCTGTCTCATCTGCTTCAACTTGAACTAGAGGGGGGCAGTCCTTCTTTGGGGAGAGTGGTTTTAAACAACAGACTACCAGTCCTAGTCCTCTATTCTCTCCCCAAACTTTAATTTCTTGTGTGATTTTTAGATAATTTATTTGGGGCATTTAACCTTGGGAAAGCAGAAACAACTCCCGCTTATATGTACATGCCCCTACTTATACAAATGTGTAAAATACAAACCCCCTTTCAACAAAGGCTCCATCTAAGAGATCCCTATTTGAAGATTTGGGACATACTTACTTAGTCATCCGCCTGTGAGGAGTGGGTGGATGAGCCAGAGATGTAGATCATTGCAGCCCTGTCCCTCCCGGACAATGACAATATGGTCCATGATCTCCAGGGCCTTCAGTATCGTCAACTAGACTTTCTTCATCCTTTGTGTTTCTCCTTTCATGAAACCAGATGTGATAAGCTTAACAGAACCTGCTGTTGCATCTAACATCTTGACACCTTCTCCTCCTTTAGAACTCCCCTCCCTGGCAGCAGCCAGAAACCTCCCCAAAGAGGGTGGATGCTGAGTAAGTGAGAAAGGGAAGGAGGGAATGAGAACTCCTGGTCTAAGGGAAAAGATACCAAGGAGGAAAGAGAAGTCAAACCACAGACAATCCACAAAAAGCAGCAAATGTACATATATTTGGGGACCTACAGTAAAATTCCATGATGTATCATGTGAGTCTATAATTTAAATCTAGGTTTCAATAACTTTTTCTGTATGCCATGGTAAAAAATAAATTTTATTTGGCGACTCAGCATATATACATGGTTTTACAAAACGACCTTCTCCCTTACTACATGGGATGCATTCTGACATTTCCTTCCATCTTATCCAACCCCACTCCATTTTATCCTACCTTGCATTACCTTAATCTAGTCAAACCTTTTCTATTCTGTTTTATGTTTTAAAAAAGGGAATGTTGGCTACTCACTAAATTAACTTCATGACCCACTAATAAAGCATAAGTGGCAACTTAAAAAATAATAGTTTGTTAAAATTCATGGATCTGCAGATTTCTGGATTTGTAGACTTTTAGAACTGTAGATCATCTGTTTCTAGTGTAACCTCATTTTCCAAGTGAAGACACTGAGCCCTAAAGAGGTTGTAATTCATCCTCAATTGTGTGCCTGGTTGATGGCATGACCAGTGTTCTTTCTTGGATTCACATGGTGATGCAAGAGGGAGTGTGGTGTAGGGCAGAGCCCGGGTTGCAATTGGTAGACACATTCTGTTTAGAGCTCTGTGACCGTAAGCAAATCACTTAAACCATTTGGCCTCAGTTTCCTGGAAAATGAGGTGTGGTGAGGACCAATTAGGTAAGACAGGAGAAGCAGTGAAGTCCAAAGGTGAAAAATTATTATTTTTCTTGTCTCCCTATGATAGTCTGTGATGCAGGCATTATTCGTATTTTTTGTCAGCAGTTCTACAACAGAGACCCCTGGCTTTGCAACAGAAAAGAAAAAAAAATCTATGCAGTAATCAGCCTCTTTCTCATCTTTCAGAGAAAGATGAGAAACCCAAACCCTCTACTTTATCCTCTCCTCTCTGTTTTTCTAATTTGTTTTTTGCTTCTTATCTTATCATTCCCTGCCATTTCATAACAGAGATCTTTATCAATGTGTCTTGATTTTTTAGTCTTCTTAAAGTAGTCAAGATCAATACATGGTCAGAAATAAAGAGTCCATATAGAGATGATAAACATATTCAGAAGTGTCCATACAGATCTGTGGTAACATATAGACCCAAGTCTGTCTCCATGTGGGAAGTAGAAAGGGGTAGACCAGCCATCTGGAAATTTATCTAAGATGTTCATCTGTGTCTTAAGAGGATGATGACATTCCACAAACAGAATCAGTAGGTGTGAGTAAGACACATGGATCCTGTCCTCTGCTGGTGCCAGGGAAGAACCATGTTGCCTCTGAGGCTTCCAGATGCATGAGATTTTCTCTGATCTGTAAACATGTCTGAATGGCCTCATGCCAGGGGAACCCATTAGTTCATGTGATGAATTCAGATGGCATCTGAAGGACAGTCTTGCTCACAGGTGGCTTTGTCCAGATGAAGATTCAGTTGGCATCAATGGCATAGGAGGGGCTTTGCTTGAACATTTAGGTTTCTCAAAGGCAAGTGCTTCAGGAGGCTCAAGGAGCAGGGACATATTGTGGCTTTCCTGACAGCTCTTCAGACTTGGTTTACCCTGACCCAAGGGCTTTCAAAAGGAAAGTTAAGCTTGATGTGGCCTCCTGGTCGCCCTGGGGTCATTTCTCTGCTCTGGAAGAGGTCCAAGGAACTGGAGTCTACCTCTCTAAGAATCTTGATATGTCTTAGAACCACAGGAAAAGTTTGGCTGGAAAACATTTAAATAAATCCATCTGCATATCCCTCCTGTCTCATATTTGAAAGATATAGCAAGGGTTAGGCTCATTTTGGTTTTTTTCCTATCAACATAAATTCTGCTCAGATATCTGGTTCAGTTTTCTTAGTAATTTATGCATTTTCAGCTCAGTGATTTTCTGCAGAACCAGCCTTTTATGAGAAACTAAAATTTTCCCAGGGAGAAAATTGCCTTCTCTGTCACAGTAGTCTATATTTAGTGTATAACCACCTGTGTGACATGACCTGAGTTCCCCCATCTAAAATGAAGCTGCACCTAGAGAGGACATCTCTTTATGGTGGTGAAGAGCACAGATTTGGGAGCCAGTGTTTGGGTTTGATCCCTACTTTTCTGCTTATTAGTGATGTGACCTTGGGAAAATTACTAAACCCATTTTTGTTTCAATTTTTTTCATCTACAAATCAATGATGATAATAATAGTATCTATGTCATGAAAATTATGAGTTAGTGCAGTGCCCAGTTACAGTAACTGCTAAAGGAGATTTAGTATTTTTCTTACTGAAATGATCTGTAAATTCCCCTTTGGTTTTAAAAGTAAATGATAAGATTATAATAATGATATTTTACATTGGCATAGCTTTGTATTGTTTATAATACTTGTCTTCATATATTATTCTTCAAAGGGGAAATTGAGGCTGAAAAGTTAAGTGACTTTTTTGAGGATATACTTTTTAAAGGGAGTAGCTTAGCCTAGCAGTAAGCCTTCTGATTCCCAGTTTGCAGCACTCCCCTCACACAATAATGCTGTTAAGCTGGGAATAGACACCTCCCTCTTAGATGGTCCTCCTCTTGATACTTTCATTATTTTTTTTTTTTTTTGAGACGGAGTTTCGCTCTTGTTACCCAGGCTGGAGTGCAATGGCGCGATCTAGGCTCACCGCAACCTCCGCCTCCTGGGTTCAGGCAATTCTCCTGCCTCAGCCTCCTGAGTAGCTGGGATTACAGGCACACGCCACCATGCCCAGTTGAATTTTTGTATTTGTAGTAGAGACGGGGTTTCACCATGTTGACCAGGATGGTCTTGATCTCTTGACCTTGTGATCCACCCGCCTCGGCCTCCCAAAGTGCTGGGATTACAGGCTTGAGCCACCGCGCCCGGCCGATACTTTCATTATTTTAAAATAGTGCCACCATTCTCCAAATCGCTGGATGCCTCCAAAGACTAAAAAGCTTTTATAACTTTTTATATCCATGTCTGTTTTAATTATAACGATAGCTGCTATAACTAATACACTCAAAATCTCAGTGGCTTACCACAATAGTGATTTATGTCTTGTAAACCAAAAATAAAATTCTAAGCCTCTCAAACAATTGAGTGGACCTCATCTTGCCAAGGGCACTCCACAGTAAATCTGAAAAACTAGTTCAGGCCATGAGGGGAAATGGGGTTTGGACATGCCTCATTACACCCTCCTCCCTTTGGAATTCAGGCACAACTGAACAGCATTAACATCAAAACAGAGATCTTAAGACTGACCAAACAGGCTCTCTGTAGTAATAAAATACATCACTAAATGACAGATAGTAGGCCCTGATAGAAATCAAAATATTTTACCCTGAAATATATTTCTTTGATGTATTTTAAAATGGCCTTGGAGAGCTGTCTCTTGCGGGGGAAATCTATATTCTGTAAAGAATCTCCTTCCCTTTCTAGGTCTTTTCCTGATCCTAGAGAGATTAACTAAGAGTCTGGCACCTTTTTAAGTCTGATAAGAAACATTTACAATCTATTCTGTCTGAAGCCTGCTACCTGGAGGCTTCACCTGCATAATAAGAACCTTGGTCTCTGTAACCCCTTACCTTAACCCAGACATTCCTTTTCATTGACGCCAGGTCTTTAGATAATAACTTAATGCTTTCAAACAATTACCAATAAGAAAATCTTTGAATCCACCAATGACCTGGAGTTCCCCCTGCTGACACCATTTGAGTTGTTCTTCCTTTATGGACTCTGAAGCAACATATACCTTACATGTATTAATTGATGTGTGCTTGTAACTCTTGTCCCGACTAGAATGTATAAAATCAAGCTATAACCCAACTACCTTTGACACATGTTCTCCGGACCTCCTGAAACTGTGCACAGGCTTGTCCTTAACCTTGGCAAAATAAACTTTGAAATTGATTGAGACTTGTCTTAGATACTTTTTGGTTTACAGTCTCATTCATGTAAAGTACATCAGTGTTCTTGGTTGGGAGGAATGTCCCCATGACCATTCAAGGACATAGGCTTGAAAGTGTCATCAAAAGTATTCTCTCTAGGACTCTAGAATTTCTTCATATTAGGTGGTGGATGGGGCAGCTTTCATCATGGCAATATTTCATCCACTTTTTAACCTTTTCAATTTAGAAGCAACACACATCACTTTGTTTCACATTTTAGTAGCAAACGCACGTTATGTAGCCCCACCCTGGTGCAAGGAGGGCTGGGAAATGTTACCTCTTGACAATACTGTCTGTACAGTCACTTCTTGACAATGCTCTTAGAAGAGCATGAATTTTGGCTGTCAGCTGGTCATTTACATCACATTCACACACCCCTCATTTAATCACTTGCTGTGCTGTGCCTATTCTCTTTCCAATTATTCTATCATATTGGCAATATATTTCCATTCCTATCACCGCCACCCTAATTCAAACTCAGAAAAGAACAATACTTGTTAAAGAACAAAGTGAAGCACTAGACTTGGGAGGAGTTAATGAGAATGTACTTAGTTTCTGAAACTGAGTTCAAATCTCTGGACCTGGGTAAATTTCATTTCAGAGAGCTAAGTGATATCTATATAAGGAAAAATTATAGAACTTATTAATAAGTAGAAGATGGGGTAGACCTGGGCTTACTATGAACAAATCATTTCAGATAGATCTTTTGTTCCCTCTTCTAAGAGGATCATTAGTGTTAAAGACCAGTGAAAAACAGATAACGAGTTTATCTGAATTTCAGCTAGAATTTTGATCAGTTTGAATGAAATTCTTATGGAGAAGTTGAAACAAAGTATCCTGGATTCATTTATAGTTTGGTGGATTTACTTTGTTAAATGAATGAGTAGAAACTTGGAGAGAGGTATGTAGAAGTATGTTCCATGAACCTGTCGTCCCCCAACTTCTGCCCTTTATTAAAAAATTAATAGTTTTGGTGGAAGACTTCATCCTCAAATTTATGGTTTATGTGAATTTGGGAGCTAAGCTACTATCTTTTAGATAGTGAATTCTTCTTAAAATCCTCTGGGTGATTTTCTAAACTTGAGGTTAGAATGAAAAAAGACAAATCAGATATTATTCTATGTACAATCATTTTTTTTCTGTATATGTTTATGCCCTTTGGAGAAGATAGAAATCAAAGAATTTTTAATTATATTTTGGCCTTAAAGTGATCATATATTAAAAGTTAACTTTGTATCAGTAAGCACGACTTAGCCAGAAGGGTGTTCTTACTTATTATATTTTAAAAACAAATGGTCAAGTACAGATTATTCCCTGAATTCTTTGCCTGGGTTTCAGGAGGAAATAAGTCAATGAGTTGTACCTTCCTCCATGCTTCCCCACCACTTCCCCTGCTCCCTGATTCTGAGGTGATAGCCTTTGGGAAAGGATCAGTGGGAGGCTGGCTATGCTCTGATGAACAGAAGTCCAGAGAATCAGTGTGTTTGTTCATTTTACATTGCTATAAAGGAATACCTGACACTGGGTAATTTATAAAGAAAAAAGTTTATTTGGCTCACAGTTCTGCAGACTGTACAAGAATCAAAGTGTTGGCATTGGCTTCTGGTGAGGTCTCAGGAAGCTTACAATTATGGCAGAAGGTGAAGAGGAACTGGCATATTACGTGGTGAGAGATGGAGCAAAGGAGAGTGGGGAGGTCCTGGATTCTTTTTAACAATTATATCTGGTGGCAACTCATTACTAAACCATTCATGAGGAATCTGAATTCCTCATGTGATATAAAGCCCATGACCCAAACACCTCCCACCAGGGCCCACCGCCAACATTGGGGATCACATTTCAACATGATATTTGAAGGGGACAAACATCCAAACTATATCAGTCAGCATAAACATCAGAGGCCTGGACACTAACAGGAAGTGCTATCAAGAGATTTCCAAAGGTTCCTCTCTACTCCCCTGCACACCACAGAATGAAAAACAAAGGGAACTGCCAGGCTGAACCATGGTTTAGACAGAGTGATTAAGGTCATGCCACCACAAGCCAATGTCATTCCAAGCAGAAGGATCCTGGATTGCGAGCATCTTCTATTCTTGTGCCCGGGCTGCAGGGATACGGGAAACTTTAGAAACATGGGTTTCTAAAGTGGGCTTCTTTTCCTTTATAAATGCCCAGTGCTAAACAGAGCCTTATTCAGTTGAGTCAGGCAATGGGCTGCCTTCTGAGTCAGAAAGGACCTATAGCTGGAAACATTAAAACAGAAGGTACATGGCCCCATGCCAGTGATATTATAGAGGGAGCTCTTAAGAAAGACAAGCTTTAGGAGGGGAGCTTTGACTCTCCTTTTGGGTACCAAAATGTCTAAACTCATGACTTTCCATTTATAGCCTCCACTGTCTGCCTAAGAGATTGGACTTCAGTGTCTGAAATATCTGAGTTTTAGTTTCAGCTCTGCCATGTGATTTTGAAATATTCAACAAGTTATTTCACCTTTCTGTGCCTCAGTTTCTTCATTGGTAAACTGTGGATATAATACCGGCATGTTAACTGTAAAATGCAACTAAAAATCCCATTGATCAAGCACAGTTAAGTTGATTAGACTTACTTCAATAAAAGAGAGATCACCACTTGCCAAAGTCTTTATAGTATCTCAGAAGACGGGAGTTGAAGGGTATTTATATAATCGTTCTTAAACTCTTCCAAAAAAGAACTGGATCTTCTTTCAAACTCTTTTTATGAGGCAGGAATCACCCTGATACTAAAACCAAAAAGACCACGAGAAAACCACAGACCATATACTTGAAGAACGTGGATGCAAAAATCCTCAACAAAATATTACAAACCAGATTGAATAGCACATTAAAAGGATCATATACTATGATGGAGTAAAATATATCATTGGGATGCAAAGATTATTCAACTTATGCAAATAATTCAATTTGATACACCATATTAACCAAATATAGGATAAATATCACATGATCACTTCAATAGATGCAGAAAAAAGAATTTGACAAAATTCAACACCCTTTATTGATAAAAACTCTCAACAAATTAGGATAAAAGGAACTTAACACAGTAAGGGCTATATATGTAAAATCCACAACTAACATCATATACAATTCTGAAAGGCTGAAAGTGTTTCCTCTAAGATCTAAAATAAGGCAAAGATGCACACTCTCACCACTTCTCTTCAACATAGTACTTGAAGTTCTTGCCAGAGCAATTAGCCAAAAAAATAAATAAAATGCATCCAAATTAGAAAGGAGGAAGTAAAAGTAACTTTGTTTGCAAATGGCATAAGTCTTATATATCAAAAACCCTAAAAAGACCACCAAAAAGCTATTAAAACTAGTATACAAATTTAACAAAGTTGGAGGATACCAAATTTGACAAATAAAAATCAATTGCATTTCTATATACTAACAACAAATTATCCAAAAAGGAAATTAGGCAAGAAACCCTATTTATGATAGCACAAAAGAGAATAAAATATTTAGGAATAAACTTAACCAAGGAGGTGAGTGAAAGACTAGTACATTGAAAACAATAAAGCACTAATGAAAAAATTAAAGTAAATGCAAATAAATGGAAAGACATCTTGTGTTCGTAGATTGAAAGAATTAATGATATTAAAATGTCTTACTATCCAAAGTGACCTACAAATTCAATGTAAGCCCTATCAAAATCCTAATGTCAGCATTTACAAAAATAGAAAAAAAAATCCTAAAGTTCATACGCAGCCACAAAAGACCCAAATAGACAATGCAGTTTTGAGAAAGAAGAATAAAGATGGAAGCATCATGCTTCCTGATTTCACAATATATTATGAAGCTACAATAATCAAAACAGTGTGGTACTGGCATAAAAACAGATATGGAGAAGGATGGAACAGAATAGAGAGGCCATATATAAACCCACACATATATTATGATCAAATTATCTTCAACAAATGTGCCAAGAATATTCAGTAAGGAAAAGATAGCCTTGCCAATAAGTGCTGTTGGGAAAACTGGATATCCACCTGCAAATAAATAAAACTGGATCCTTACCTTACACCATACACAAAAATCAACTTGAAATGTATTAAAGACGTGATACAAAAATTTAAAACTATAAAACTAATAGAAGAAAACAAGAGAAAAGCTTCTTGGCATTGGACTCAGCAATGATTTCCTGGACACAATACCAACAGCACAGGCAAAAAAAAGCAAAAATATACAAGTGGGACTACATCAAACTAAAAATCTCCTGCACAACAAAGAAACAATTGACAGAGTTAAAAGGCAGCCTACAGAATGGGTGAGAATATTTGTGGCTTATATATCTGATAAACAGTTAATATCTAAAATATATGAGAAACTTTTATAACCAATAGTAAAAAAAAAAAAAAAATCCTCAAAAGTGGGCTTTCCAAATCTAAGGGAAAAAATTTTTGTTTAAATGGACAAAGGAACTGAACACGTATTTCTCAAAAAAGATGTACAAATGACCATCAGGTATATAAAAAGGTGTTCAATGTCACTAATCATCAGGAAAATACAAATCAAAACTACAATGAGATATCATCTTACACCTGTTAAGATGGTTATTTTCAAAAGGACAACAGACAAATGTGGAAGAAGGTGTGAAGAAAAGGAAACCCTTGTATGGATGATGTTGGTACAGCCATTATGGAAAACAGTGTTAAGTTTTCTCAAAAAAACTAAAAATAGCATTGCTGTAAGATCCAACAATCCCACTTCTGGGTAGATATCCAAAATAAAGGAAATCAGTATATCAGATGGATATCTGCACCCCAATATTCACTGCAGCATTATTTACAATAGCCAAGATATGGAAACAACCTTACTGTCCATCAACCAATGGATGGAATTTAAAAATGTGCTGTGTATATATGTATATGTATATATACATTGAAATATTATTCAGCTATAAAAAGAAAGAAATCTTGCCATTTGTGACAACATGGATGAACCTGGAGGACCTTATGCTAAGTGAAATAAGCCAGATGGAAAAAGACAAATACCACATGATCTCACTTAGGTGTGGAATCTAAAACACCCTGGGTTTTTTTGCATCCTTTGCATCCAGCAGGTGAATTCAGTGCTTTGAGCTGTCTGTAAAATGTGACTGAATAGTGTCAGGCACTTATGCCTAGGTGATTTCTGGAAAAGGGCATGGATACAGAAATAGCAAATAGGCAGTAGAACTTCATGCAATAAGTGGTGGTGAGAGAATCTAAAAGTAGTTAAGGTCAGATATTCAGCCAAAAAAAGCCATTTCAAACATGAATCAGATATAATTTATGGCTGAAGGTCTAAGAGCAAAGACCAACTAGCAAATTCGTAAGATTTTCCTGTTTCTCTTAAGACCTGGACATTGCTTGTTAGGTTACCACCTTTATTAACATTTTCCCTCTTAGAATCTGTTAAGTTCTACATTATTTGTGAATTTAACCTTGGCAATAGAGACCTAATTTTTTAAGGTGGAAACTGATTATTTTAAATTAGTATTTATTAGAGTTTCCATACATAATTTATTAAACATTTTAACAAAAATAGTCACATTGTTTTATAATAATGGCCATCGTTTTACCAATGCTGTGCTTTATTATACATTATTAATTCAGTTAATCCTCAGAATAACCCTATGAGATAGAACTTTTTAATCTGCATTTTCCCTGGGAGGAAACTGAGGTTCAAAAGGGTTAAGTAACTTGTCCAACCTCTCTTACCTACCAAATGGTGGAACCAAACTTTGAACTTAGGTTGGCTTCACTCCAAAGTCATGTTTTTAACCATAGGAGTAATTGAATATACATATATATTAAATAAGATTTTCATCTAAAAGTAAGATTTTTTTTTTGTAACTACATGAAACTGATTGTGAGGGATCAGGAAAATATTGTGGATGAAGTAGTATATGAATACTACTGTATATAAAAAGTTTTTCTTACATAGGTTTATTATACTTATATAAACATAGGTTTATTATACATGTATAGACTCAACTAATTTAGAAATATGCAATAAAATACTTCTTTAAATTTGCTCAAAGGTGCTTAGGTATATCACTTGAATACACTCTCTTGCACTCGCATTATGGTTACAAGAGATGTATATTTCTTTAGCAATGCAAGGGAAGTGGCCTGGATAGTCAAGGAATTTAACTCTCAAAGATTTTAACTTTGTTTTCTTATATAAACTACACAGTATAAAAGTGAGCACAGGACTCTCAGACACTTCAATGGGATCTGGAGTTTACATATACTTTTTCATGGTTGTTTTCAGTTTCATTTTCCTACCAAGAAGACAATCATAGTCAATATGTTCATTTAATAGCAGATGAAGGTGGCCACAGGTGACAAAAAGTAACAATTGACTTTACATTTAAGGTTCAAACAGGTTAATGTATATCCTTTCAAATGCTCCTCCTCTCCCCTGAATCATAAAATAGAGTATTATTTCTCAGTCTCTTGTGGCTGCTGCCCTTTCTCACAAATTGACTGGGATTCTTATCAAATTAGCATCATTTTTGACCAGTGATATTGTTGATGTTTCCTGCAGTTTTCTCTTTTTTCCTTTTTTAATAGTTGGGGAGGAAGCACCTGTTGCTGGCTCCCCAGATGCATCACTCACAACCCTGTCCTGCATCCTGGCCCTCAGTAAATCAGTAGAATCACTGGAGTACAGTCCTCCCTGGCGGCATGTTTACACAGTCACCTCCTAAAAATACAGGCAGCACACAGCTGTCCATGATGCTGTGGAATACAACATTCTTTGTGATCCTGTCCTTGCTTTTCCCAGGTTGTTTATTTCTTAGAGATTTAGGAGAAGTTAGAGCTTAGAGATTATCTGGTTTCTTTTTTCATTTTATTGATTTGGAAACTGAGGCCCAGGAAGGCCCCAAAGTGGGGTCCTTGGACCAGCAGCATCAGTTTCTCCTGGAAACTTGTTAGAGATGAACATTTTCAGACCCCATCCTATGGAATCTGAAACTCTGGAGGTGCTGCCCAGAAATCTGTATTTTAACAAGTCATACTGAGGCCCTTAGGTCATGCTATAGTTTGAAAAATACTGGGTTGAGGCATTTGTCCAAGGTTATATATTAGGCTGGTGCAAAAGTAATTGCGGTTTTTGCATTGTTGAAATTTGCCATTTGATATTGGAACACATTCTTAAATAAATGTGGTTATGCATATATACCATGGAATACTATGCAGTCATAAAAAAGAATGAGTTCATGTCCTTTGCAGGGACATGGATGAAACTGGAAAACATCATTCTCAGCAAACTAACACAGGAACAGAAAACCAAACACTGCATGTTCCCACTCATAAGTGGGAGTTGAACAATAAGAACACATGGACACAGAGAGGGGGCCTGTGATGGGGGGTGGGGAGCAAGGGGAAGAAAAGTGTTAGGACAAACACCTAATGCATACGGGGCTTAAAACCTAGATTACGAGTTGAGTGCAGCAAACCACCATGGCACATGTATACCTATGTAACAAACCTGCACATTCTGCACATGTATCCCAGAACTTAAAGTAAAATAAATAAATAAATAAATGTGGTTATGTTATACATAATTTTAACTGACATTTCTTGCTTTATGTTTTTTTGCTAATGACTTATTACTTGCTGTTTATTTTATATTTATTTTAGACTATGGAAATAATGTTACACAAAAAGCAAATTCAAGTGATTTTCTTATTCAAGTTTAAAATGGGTTGTAAAGCAGCAGAAACAACTCACAACATCAATAATGCATTTGGCCCAGGAACTGCTAACGAACATACAGTGCAGCGTTAGTTAAAGAAGTATTGCCAAGGAGAGGAGAGCCTTGAAGATGCGGAACGTAGTGGACGGCCATTGGAAGTTGACAAAGACCAACTGAGAACAATCATTAAAACTGATCCTCTTACAGCTACATGAGAAGTTGCTGAAGAACTCATTGTCGACCATTCTGTGGTCATTCAGCATTTGAAGCAAATTGAAAATGTGAAAAAGTCCATCTTCTCTTATTCTACGCAACAGTGAACTATTTTTCTATGGAATCATGATGTGCAATGAAAAGTGAATTCTATATAACAACCAGTGACAACCAGCTCAGTGGTTGGACCAAGAAGCAGCTGCAAAGGCGCTTCCCAAAGCCAAACTTGCACCAAAAAAAGGTCATAGTCACTGTTTGCTATTCTGATGTTGGTGTTCGGCTGCTAGTCTGATCCACTACAGCTTTCTGAATTCCGGGGAAACCATTACATCTGAGAAGAATGCTCAGCGAATCGATGAGATGCACCGAAAACTGCAGCACCCACAGCCAGCATTGGTCAAGAGAAAGTGCTCAGTTCTTCTCCATAACACCTGACCACACATCACACGATCTATGGCTTCAAAAGTTGAATGAATTGGGCTGCAAAGTTTTGCCTCATACGCCATATTCCCCTGACCTCTCACCAACTGGCTATCCCTTCTTCAAGCATCTCGACCACTTTTTGCAGGGAAAATGCTTCCACAACCAGCAGGATGCAGAAAATGCATTCCAAGTGTCCATCAAATCCCAAAGCACAGATTTTTATGCTATAAGAATAAACAAACTTATTTCTCGATGGCAAAAAATGTGTTGATTGTAATGGTTCCCATTTTGATTAATAAAGATAAGTCTGAGCCTTGTTATAATGATTTAATATTTATAGTCTGAAACCACCATTACCTTTCTTGGCAGGACATAAACCCAGGCTTCTTGACACCCAATTTAGAGTGCTTTGTGCTCCGTCACTTGGCTTCTGCCCCTTCTTCACCTTAGTTTTTTTTCTGGTTGGCATTCTTTCGGAAGCTGGCATTTATTCACTTAGTTTCAATGAGTGCAATCTAGCTGGTTTTTTTCTCCTGGTTAGCTTGCTGAGAGATTTAAGTTCAGATGCTATTACCTAATTATATTAGTTTCATGTCTGGAGATTTTAACAATAATTTCTTCAAATTGAAGTTTTAATTTGACCACAAATCCTCACCCTGAACAGAGGTACCATTAGTTCTCCCAGTTCATAGATTTTTCTTTGCTTTTCAAGCAAAGTTCAGCAGCTGAGCAGATACATTTCCTTTCACCCTTCTGTGTAGATGAGAAAGGCTGAAGCCCTTTCGTAAGCAGTCTTCTTTTTTCTAGAGACAGTTTTCATCCTAGTCTGATAAAAATACACATCAAGATTACCCCTTTCAACTTCATTCTCAAAGCTCCAGCTTTGGTGTTCCTTATCGATACCCTATATTGAAAGAGTATGGCCCTCAGAAAGTTCTGAGGCTCCTTCTTTGCCTTCACAGACCCAGGCAAGACTGCCAGCCTTGTCTGACCCTCTTCGACTGTTCTTTGGTGATGATTGACTACATGTGGCTGGGTTTCCAAGGGGCATCCACTTTCTTTTAATCTTCCTTCTCTCCACCTTTGTTTCATTTGGGCTTCCATTCTCGGGCTAGAAGCCTGTTGTGGTCACAAGGACCTGTCAGGAAGCTGTGTGATTTATGGCTTCTTTCTTCAATAAAAGAAGTTTAAATGGGGGCTGAAAGGCACTTTTGAGCTTGACTAGTCCCCTGCTTGTTGTAACCTGGGTCATGGAAATTCTGAGGACCTTGGGAATTTATGTTTTCTTTCCTTACCCTCTGTTCCTCCTCTTCTTCCCAGGGGAGCTCTTTGAATCTGGAGCTTCTCCAGGAGGTTTGACAAAGGCCACACCAAATCAGGAGAGCTCTTAGGAGGCTGGGAGTTCTAGACTGAACTCTGCAAATAGGTATATTCTGGGCAGGTGCTGAACCAACACGGAATGAGCCTAAAGGGCCTGCAGTTGACTTGGCTATGCAAGAGCCCCTACGGATGAAACTTGTCCAGGAAACTGACAAAAATCCAATGAGCTGCAGTGAGAGAGAGGTTAAGATTTCAGGAAATTTCTCCGAAATACTTTGATCCATGGCATTCGTTTATTTGAGGTTAGAATTACTGAAAACTATATTAATATTTATTTTATGTCTCTGGGCTTGGGCTTAAATGAGAACATTTTTGCATGATGGTTCTGCTTACATATGAAGTTGTCATGGAGCCTCTCTTAATATATAAAGAATGACAAACATAATAATTAATGCTATGGAGTACATGCTATGGACTCCTTAGTAGGTATATTACACACATTGCCACTCATCCTTTAGTCTAACCTGCAAGGTAGATACTATTAGCTTCATTGTCCAGGTGAGGAAATGGAGACTGATTTTAAGCACTTTGTTCAAAGTAGAACACTAAGTAAGAAAATTTAGTGACGTTTTCCTTTTTCTGTGGGAGGACTTGATGTAGTGAGTAAGCACATTAACTCGGAAGTCAAACTGCTGAAATCAAATCCTAGCTCTGCATTTAGTGTTATAAGATGTAGCTATACTCAATATCCCTGTACCTCAATTTCTCTATCTGTAAAGTAGGCATAATAATGGCATCTACTTAATAAGGTTGATATAAAAATTTAAAGAATATACATTAAGTACTTAAAGCAGTACCCAGCATAAAATAACCCATATGCATTTTGGCTATTAAGAAAATAAAGGCTGAAAAAAACAGTGTTTCACATTATTTGCCAAATAAACTAATTCTTTAGAGGGGATTTTCTATATGTCTAATACTCATTTCTGGCTCTTTTCAGGGGTTGATGATAAAATACTTCAGTACCTAGTAAGAAAGTCCAAGAGGGGATATATAATTTTTTACTTCGAACAAATAAATCATTTATCACTCCTTTCTCCCCCTCTCCCACACCCTTAGAGTGCTCTCTGGGCACCCTGCACCTTTGTAACTTATGTGGCTGCAAATCACACAGCAGCCAGCACTGAATCCCATTTGCAGTACAAAGAGACTGCCAGGGAAGAAATGGGCTTAATTAGTAAGAGATGTTCAAGGTAAAGCCTTTACAAAAGAGCTAACTGTTCTGTGTTAAAGGAAAGAAATATGATGAAAGCCACTATTACAGAAGCCGGAATGATGCATATATTTCCTTAGCCTTTGCCTGCCATATCACATCTGCTTAGATGTTCCAGCTCCAATTTCAGGGGTAGTTCAAAGCTGAGATATTTAGGAAAGCACAGGGCAATGCAAAAGCCTTGGAACTTATTCCATCAGATCTGTAACTACTCTGGCCAATTAACATGTCAGCTGGGGGAAAATGAAGGTGAAGACAACAGGGCCCATCTCTCAGAAATATATGTGAAAAACAGACATGAAAATGACCAATCACAAATACAGTGAGAGATTTCTAAGCCTAAGCCTAGGATGTTGACTGAAAGGTGAATTTGCATGATGAGACAGGATAGCTCCACAGAGGCAAGGACAGGTCAATAGAACTGAGACCTGACCAGGTTACTAGGGAAGGAGAACGTGGGCAAGGAAATCCAAGTTCTCAGCTCCAATATTGACATTGTCATTTGCCAGTTTAGTGATGTTGGATGAGTCTCTGTAACTGTAAGCTGTAAGTTTTTAAGGTTTTACATATTAGTCTTAATAACCTCCACATCTGCAGTGAGTCCCATGCAAGATCTTAGAGGAGGGACAGATAATCTTCTCTAACAAACTGTTAAGGCTCCAGGGAGACTGCTTGGAGATCAAATATTTATATGACTTAAATGGAATCTTTCCTTCAATGGAAATGCTCTAGATTCACATATCTTACCCAATAGTGAGTGGGCATCTCAGAATTTCTAGCTATTCCAGAGGTAATTTTCAAACCACAACTAGATAGTTATGAACTACTTCTTGGCTTTATTTAAGGCTTGCATCTTGTTTCTACCATTGATTGGAACCTGAGAGTTTAGGGAAAACTCTCACCATATGCAATGTGTAGATTTCATTCTGAATATTCTGGGATTAGACTAATGTTATTAGGATGCTTGAGGGTGTGTGATATTGACACAATATGTAAACTGAGCAAACTGTATTCACTCAACAATTGACAGTACAGTTGGACAGCCCTTCTGGATGTTGTGTCTATGCTGTCTGGAATGTGTGGTCTCCAAAGTCATCAAGGTGAGGTAAGAGTGAGCATGGAGAAGGTATACCCTGGATGAAAGTAACACATCACCTCAACTCACATCCCATTGGTAAAAATTAATCACATGACCATATCTAGATTCATAGGGGCTGGGAAATGAGGAAAAGTGGATAGAACAGTGAGTGGCAACAGTCTCTACCATGCTTTCTACACTTCCCTTATTGTGAAATGTATCACATCCTATTGCAAGTATGTATTTAACTAGTTGTCACACTGGTAGATTTTCAGCTCTGTTGTGGCAAGATCTGCCTTGGTCACTGCCATCTTCTCAGCACCTAGTATACTGCCTGGAATGTAGTCAGAGCTCATTAATGACAGCATAGATGTAGGATCAAGGAAGGCTGTCCACCCTGACTCAGACTGGAATATGAGTGAGGATAAGCTTTAAATGTCAATGTTATAAAAGGTAAAGAAAGATTGATTATGGCAATGCTCTAGATTTAAGTCAGCTAAAGAGACTTGGCAACTAAATGCAATATCTGTCCCTAGACTGGATCCTGTACTGGAAGGGAGAAAATGTTAGAAATGACATAATTAGATCAGATGACAAAATTGGAATATGGATGTCAGGTTAGTTTTTTTAAAGTGTTGCATCAAAGTTAGCCTGTGAAGATGATAATTGTACTACAGTCATGTAAAAGACCTCTCTAGTCTTAGGAAATGTGCACTGAAGTATTTAGGGGCGAATGACCATAATTTATATAATTTACCTTCAAATACTGCAGCAAAGGGGTAAAATGTTAACAATAGGCAAATCTGAGCAAAAGATGTATGGGTATTCCCTGTACTATTTTTAGTTTTACAACTTTTTGTATGTTTGAAATTATTTCCAACTTAATTGTTAAAAAATAAAATGTTATCGTATTAAGTCACTAATATTTTGGGGTTTATTGTTGCTGCAGCATAGCCAATACTATCCTGACTAATAGAACTGGAACACATTGCAGGGCAAAGAAACTATATTCAGTGGATCAGAGAAGAGTTTATAGAAGATTGTTTGGGAAAAAAAAAAAAAGCAAAAACTGGTCAAGTGAAGAAGGGACAGTCAAAAGAACTGTATTTATGAGGGCCCAGAAGTGAGAGAGGGTGCAGTGCATTAACAGAAAAGAAAGAATTCAGCATAGCTGGGACACAGAGGAGAGAAGAGGTGAGAGATGAAACTGGATATGAAGTCAAGGCCAAGCCCTGATGGGCCCTATAAGCCACATTAAGGCATTTGAACTTTAAACTATAGACACTGAAAATCATGAAGGGTTTTAAGCAAGAATGACATAGTTAGATTTATGTTTTTAGAATATTACTCTGGCTACAGAGTGGATTGAAAGGGAAGAAGACTATTTTATAAGAGGTCAGTGCGACAGAAACGTGTGGGAGGTTTGACAGCCAGTTAGGAGATGAAGTCTATTGGCCTGGGTGATTGTTGAGTACGAAATGGGAGGAGTGAATGATAACTGCTCAGTTCTGGCTGGGGGAGTCAAGGAGATGGTGCTCCCATTCCCCAGACTAAGAAACCCGGAAAAAAGTCAGGCTTGCCAAGGAAAAATAATGGTTATAGCGTAGACATTTCAGTTGGGGCAGCCAATGAATAAATGTTGAGGAGGCAGTTGAATGAATGGGAAGGGAGCTTATACAAGAGGTCAAGGCTAAGATAGAGATGTGGAAACTCTCAGCACTTTTATGGGAGGGGTGAGGTCACCAGGAAGAGCATAGAGTGGAGAAGAAGGTCCACGGCAGACCCTGCACATTCACTGGGAGTATAGATGGATGGGTAGAGGATTTAATAAAATTGCCTGGGCTTCAGCAGTACCAGTGTGGATAGACTATACTACTCTTGTAACTCAGTTTCTCTCTTATTGGAGTAATAAAGCTCTGTTAATTGATACTTAGACAAAGGCTTAAATTAGATTTAGAAGCCAAAATAGCATGTGTTTACATTTAGAAGGGATTTCTGCATTAATTAATGATGGAAGTGTTTTCTTTAATTAGTGGGTGATCTGTTGACATCCCATTTTGCAGATAGGGATCAGAGGGTTCAAGAAGGTTTAAATGTTTTATTTTCTGCTTCTCAGGGATTTGGCTGACAAGCTAGAAATCAGATGCCAGGATTTTGGTTTTTATACTTAGTATAATTCCAAAGTAATTATTTAGAAGTCAAGACATGCTACACATGCTTTTTTATATTCTTTACTTTTTTTTTTTGAGACAGGGTCTTGCTTTGCCACCCAGGCTGGAGTGCAGTGGTACAGTTATGGCTCACTGTAGACTTGAACTTCTGGGCTTAAGCAGTCCTCCCACTTCAGCCTCCTAAGTAGCTGGGACCACAGATGTCAGCCACCACGTCCAACTAATTGAAAAAAATTTTTTTGTAGTCTCAATGTGTTGCCTAGGCTGGTCTTGAACTCCTGGGCTTAAGAGATTTTCTCACCTCAGCCTCCCAAAGTGCTTGAGATTATAGACATGAGCCACCACACTTGGCCTATTTTCTGGGTTTTAATCCTCAATTTATTTGCTGCTTCAATCAGCCAGTGCTCTTCTTTTCATTGATGTGTTTTTTTGGGAAGTTACGTAGAAACACAACTTTTCAGTCAATTAGCTGATCACTGTCCTTCAACTCCTACTTCTACTTCTAGGCTCAGTTAGGTGTGCTCCTGGAAGCAGTGTTTCACTCTTCCTCTCTAGGGCTGGGTAAGTGCCTATGGACAAACTTTCAGCATTCTGCTGACAAGGTCTGTTTCCTGTGGTTCTCTCCTGCTAATTTGCACCTTGAAGACCTGGACTGGCTGGGTCTGACTTGCTTATCTTTGAATCTCCAGCACTATGAGCAGGACTCATAGAATATGTTCAAGCCCATGGTTTGTTAGAGGATAGGTTTAATGAGGCCTTGATTGTAGATATGATTTCTTTGTGGGTCTGTCATTGGCTGTCTTAATGCTGCAGACATACACTTTACCCCTGTTTGACTTCCTTTCATGCAGTTATCAGCTTTCAGAGTTGGCCATTGACCACAAACCTCTCTTCTCTGTCAGTTTCTCCTTTCTCCATACCCACTACCCTGTATGGTATTTGCTGTCTGGCACAGAGTAGTTTGGCCTTGCCAGAAATTTATTGGGTCTTACCTTACAGGACACAGTTGGCTAGTCATCTTTCATAAAACTAGCACACAGTAGGCACCTAATTAATGATGATGATGGTAATGACACTGACAGAGCTGGACACCTTCTGTTAGTGTGGTATCCTGTAGAAACTGCTGTTTTCCTTTGTTTGGATGAATGTCTTTGTACTAATACTTCTTGAAAGATGAAATGTGTGTGTGGAGATAAATATGCAGGCAGGACCTGATGGGCTGATATTGCTAGAGTGGCTGGAAATTAATGCTTCAGGAGAAAGTGTGAGGCAGGGAGAAGAAGAGAAAGGAATGGGAGGAGGTAGGAAATGAGAGATTTGGAAGATATGAGTCTCCAGGAATAACTGCTACTGTTTTTCAGTTTACAGATTATTTATCCCTCCAAACAACCCCCAAGGTAGATATTGCCTTTGATTTGCAGATGAGAAAACTGAAATCTAGAGACGTTAAGTAAGTTGTCCAAGTTCACATACTTAGTAAGTAGCAGATTTAGGATTCAAACCCAGGGCTGAGTGACTAAAACCCATATTCTGGTACCACAATCCCTCCTCACCTCCCCCTCATCCTCTAGGACACAGCAATCCTGAATAGTTGGCTTGGTCACGTAGGACCCAGGAGAGATACTTGTAGGCCTTTCTTCCTACCTGAAATCAGAAATACTAGAACATAGTGTCCTATGTAACCACCTAGAGACCACTAAGGAGCTAAAGGCCGAGTCTGAGCATTTAGTATTTGGTAATTACTACACAACTGTTCACACTGTGGCTGTAGCCTGGCCACTCCTCTCTCTGTCTCCTTTCAGAATGTTTTTTTTTGCTTGGAAATATTTAGTGTGGCTCTATTTGAATTGTTAAAGTTATAGCATCTGTTATTTTGTGTACATTTCTTCTGAAATTAAAAAAAGTCTATTATTTTCTCCCTGCAGCAAAATCTCTATCTCTCTCTGTGCCTACCCTTCCCCTTTTTTAATTTTAAAGCGTTTGTTTGGCACATTTTCCTCTCTTCAGACTTGATGGAATTCAGGTTTCAAGAGCGTCTGCTCCAGTTTCAACAGGATTTTGAGGACCTTTAAATTTGTCAGCGAGTCCCTTTAAGTAATGGACTACCCTTTCGATAATTAAAGGAAAAACCTCAAAGCTACAAACAACCTGCCCTTCCTCCCCTTTTTTTTTTCCACACTACTTTCAGCATTTTTGGTTAATACTACTGCTGGATAAATTGGAAAACAAAATCTCTGTGGGTGACCAGGCAAAACTTATTAATCATATAACCGTAGCAGATGACATAGCCCTTATACAAATATTTGTGCTTCTGTCCCTGGCACTCATCTGATCACTGCCAAATAGTGACAGATTTTAAAGACAATCACATTAAGTATTAATCAAGCTTGAAAGATGCAGCCACACAGAGGCATACTAAGGAACAGGCATTTCCTGCCTGCTTTCTGCACTGACAGAATCCTATGCCAGTGTACTACTGAAACTGTTCTTTTCCTTCTTAAAACATCACTTTAAGCATGCCTAAAAATCTAAGATGGCTATTGATTGGCTAGGTGACCTTGAGCAGGTGACACAGCTCCTATTAGATTATGCCCTGGGCTGCAGGCTCCCCGACCATGCCCACATTCCTTGTTCCAGCCTCTCTCTCATGGCTGGAGTAGGAGCAAGTGCTGCAATGTGAGAACTCTTAGGGATTATTAAAGGGGATCAGTCCATGGAGAAGGCAGCGTGGAGTCAGGGGAGCTCAGCCTGAGCCTGGAAGGAGGAGGAAAAACACTGCAGGAGAGGGACCCAAGCAATGGTGGGAACAAAGGGTCAGCCATGTTGGCTGGCTTGGGTTGGAGATTAGCAGAAGATAACATTCACTAAGTCATGGGGGTGTGGCAAAGATAAGAAATTAAGAAAAAAAATCATAGTGTTTTAATGAAAACATGGTGAAACCCTGTCTGTACTAAAAATACAAAAATTAGCTGAGTGTTGTGGCACGTGCCTGTAATCCCAGCTACATGGGAGGCTGAGGCAGGAGAATTGCTTGAACCAGGAGGCAGAGGTTTCAGTGAGTAGAGATTGCGCCACTGCACTCTAGCCGGGCAACAGAGTGAGACAGAGCTCTTCAGAGTTCCTGGGGAATAATGTTGAAGAAAGAATAGACCATAGTTACCGAAAAAAGCAAGAGGAAAGAAGCCTGGTCAGGGCCCCATGGAGCCTTGCCTAGGTGGGGTCAGCTTTTAAGCTTCGTAGTTTCAGACACATGAATTAGCCTGTTTGTCCTGAAATATCCAGACTCAGGGAACTGACTCACACTAAGCAAATTCATGTGATATTGATGTATAAGTGAAAAAGAATCCAGTTTCTTATTTATAAGAAAATATAATTATTGGGGTGGAGCAGTGGTGTGTCTTTCTGTGTAAATATTGATTTGGCTGATTGGTACCTCTTCCCATCATAGACACATTTACAAATTATAATTTTAAAAGTTGTTTGTTAAAAGTACAAGCTCATAAAAAGGATACATCATCTTAAAAAATTTTTTTTTAAGTTCTGGGATACATTGCAGGATGTGCAGGTTTGTTACATAGGTAAATGCATGCCATGGTATTTGCTGCACCTATCAACCCATCACCTAGGTCTTAAGCCCAGCATGCATTAGCTCTTTTCCCTAATTTTCCCTCCACTGTCTGACATGTCCCAGTGTGTGTTGTTCCCCTCCCTGTGTCCATGTGTTCTCATTGTTCAGCTCCCACTTATAAGTAAGTGGTTTTCTGTTCCTGCATTAGTTTGCTAAGAATAATGGCTTCCAGCTTCATCCATGTCCCTGCAAAGGACATGATCTCATTCTTTTTATGGCTATATAGTATTCCATGGTATATATGAATCACATTTTCTTTATCCAGTCTATCATTAATGGACATTTGGGTTGATTCCATGTCTTTGCTAATATGAATAGTGCTGCAATGAACATATGTGTTCACATATCTTTACAATAGAATGGTGTATATTCCTGTGGATATTTACACCGTAATGGAATTGCTGGATCAAATGGTATTTCCAGTTCTAAATCTTTGAGGGATCACCACACAGTTTTCCACAATGGTTGAAGTAATTTACATTCCCACCAACAGAATAAAAGTGTTCCTATTTCTTTGCAACCTCACCAGCATCTGTTGTTTCTGCCTTTTTAATAATTGCCATTTGGGCTGGCATAAGATGGTACCACATTGTCGTTTTGATTTGCATTTCTCTAATGATCAGTGATGTTGAGCTTTTTTTTTTTCATATGCTCATTGGCTGCATGTAAAGGACATATTATCTTTTGGAAAGTGCTGCAAACACGCCAGCCAGTTCTTGTTTGGCCTCCATTTTTATAGACTCCTTGAAGACCACTTCCTCCCATTCATTTTCACACAACTTTCTGTATTTAACTAGGTGCCAAGTTGTTTCTTAGAAATTAAAGCTCTTTCAGTTAGAGTTTTCCCAGCTATTAGGGAAGCCTGCTAGTGAGACACTAGGTAGAGATTATCAGAAGATAATGATCTCACGGTAACTCTTTGCCAAGTAGCCAATCCGTTTAAACTCCCAACATTTCTGTCTTCCCTTATTATTGGGAAAAATCATAGTATCATAGAATTTTAGAAGCTGGAAGACACCTTAGAAATAATCTAACCCAGATCCTTCTGTTGCTATGATAATCTGCTTTTTTGAGTTAACTTCTCACTTCTAAATCTCCATTTTTTCCTTATTCTTTCTTCTGAGGAAAGAAGAGATCCTATCAAGATGAACTACTGTTCCCTCTCTGCAGTAGATTCCATTTCCTTTATTGTGACCATCTAATTTACTGTCCAAACTGGGACACTATTGAGAGTAAAGGAGACATTGTTAATAATGAAGCCAAGACAGCTGGCAAAACCAGAAATGTAGATGTATGCTCGTCACCGCTTCTGCTTCCCCTCCTTTTAAAACTTGATTCTTGAAGCAGCCTTTGTTTCAACTGATTTTTCAATCTCTCCTCTTCATCTGTGTAGAAACCTAATCCCTCATCTGCATATACTGCGAGCCCTCATTTTGCTAATCTGTAGGGGTTTGGGCTATGATTTTGCCCCTTAGGTAAGACTCACCTTGTTCCTACCTCGGGAAGCATGAGTGAAGGGATGGGATGAAGGACAGAAGCCTTTCCCCAATACTCCCCCAAAGGCAGATGTTTCTTTTGGGGGTTGAAGGTAAGAATCCTGAGACGGAGAAAAATAGCTTCTTCTAAGCAGTCTGTACCACTCGTGTTTCATCACCATCCCTGACTTCTGCCCCTACCCAAGACCCATCTGGCTTTTTTCATCCTCACTCTCGCCCTCAGCTCTGGGACTTGTCTCTCAGAGCCACCCTTGATTCTTGAAATAGTCCTCACCTTTGCCTCCAATATCAGCACACTTTCCTGAGAGAAACTTGCTGAGGGCCCTACTCCACTGCAGGGTGAGTGCTGGGGCCACCTCACTCACTTTCATTTGCCCCCTGGAGGTAACAGGGAGTCCTCCCTGGGCTGACAGCTCAACCACTATTCTTTGGAATTAAAATGGGGTGACAGTGGCCTGTAAGTGGAGCTTCAGGGTTCTGTTTGCAGCTCTTTCCTCTTTCTTCTTCCCCAGGACAATTCACTGTTTTGGGTGTTGTTTTCTCTGCCTGGCAGAAGAAACTACTAAAGTGCTTTGAGAGCCATCATTCACACAGTAGGAGTCAAATTTTCATCAACCCACTAAATTCCCAAATTTAATATCCCATGGAAGATAGAGTAGAAAGGTTCCCAGTTATCGGGACGTCCTGATTTTAGAGATTGATGAAATAATAAGTTACATCTAATCTTCTCTGAGTTTTGGAGTTTTACCCCTCCTGTCCATTAAAGGTTAAATGCCCTATACAAAGCCCTGACTACCTAATGAGATATTCACTGGGAGCCGCCCGATGCTCCCTTTGTAGATGTTGGTCGGAGCTGGTTTGGCCTCAGGGTGTGGTAAGATATCTTTATTGGAGATTTATGAAACTTGTTCCAGGATTCAGCTCCTGGGGATTTGTCTATTAAGATGGCTGGAACCTATTCCTGACCCCTTTCCATCTTCTGCCAAAAATCTCCCAAGGTTCAAGAAGAGTTGAGTTGATCTTCCCTGAATTACTTCCTGTTCATTATTTTAATTTCAGCTTCACCTTGGTTTCCTACCCACAGTCTGACTAGCAATGAGGATGAAAATATTGATCGTTTCCCAAGAAGCTGCTGTGAGACTCTGTCCAGGGCATTGAACACTCAGCTTTTGGACAAAGCCAATAATTCAGAAAACTTTTCAGGCTCCTGTATATTTAGCTGCATATATTTAGTCTTTAGCAAGACTCTTCTGTCTTGCTGCCCAAAATGGATGGTACACCTTTGGCCCACTGGCAGACTTAAACCCAGCACCTACTGTGTGCCAGGCACGGACCCACTCTTGACTCCTTTTTACTAAAACTGCGGACTTCTCCTTCACCTTTGGAGTTATTTTGCTTTCATCAGCATGCCTCTGCCTTCTCTGCAAGACTGCCTCCAGTCACTAGAGCCCTTCTGCTCAAACACACAAAGTTGTCAATGCCTGGAAGTTTATGGTCTTCGAGACAGCCCTTAGCCAATGACTGACAGCTGTGGAGCTGGGACAAACTCAGGCATAATTTTACTCCAGAATTTCCCTGTGGGTGCAGGTGGAGGTAACTCTCCATGGGGCTTTCTAAAGTTGCACCTTTGTTTGGCTTTTTATTTTCTGCCTTGTTCTACTTTCCTCGCTTCCTTGCCTGTTTCTCCTGAGAGCATTTCTTAGTAAATCACTTGTCTATGAATCCCCATCTTAGACCCTGCTTCTGCAGAACCTGACCCAAGACAATATTATCTTATTGAGTTCTCAAAGCCACCCTGTAAGAATTGAATTTTTAAAACTTCCTTCATTATTCTGATTTATAGATAAAGAAACTGAGAGGTCTAGCATTTAAGTGATTTCCCCAGGACCATACAACTAATAAGTAACGTGCAGAGTTGGGATTTAAATCCAGAACTTCTGATTCCAAATCTAGGACCTGGTTAATTTACCATTTTCTACTGTAGTATCACCTTCCATCCCACATGGAGGATGGTTGTTTAGTCAATAAATATTTAGAAAAATATCTACTTTGGCGCAGTGGCTCACGCCTGTAATCCCAGCACTTTGGGAGGCTGAGGTGGGTGGATCGAGACCAGCCTGGCCAACATGGTGAAAACCCGTCTCTACTAATAATCCAAAAATTACCCTGGCATGGTGGCGGGAGCCTGTAATCCCAGCTACTTGGGAGGCTGAGGCAGGGGAATCGTTTGAACTTGGGAGGCAGAGGTTGAAGTGAGCTGAGATGGCACCATAGAACTCCAGCCTGGGTGACAAGAGCAAAACTTCATACCACCCCCGCCACCAAAAAAAGAAAAACATCTACTTTGCATTATAAATTGTGAACACAATAGTATGAATAGTAGTTATTAATGAAATTATTATATATAGGTATAATTATAAACCACAATAAAAGCTATAAAGAACTTCTATACCAAGTTTATTTTGAGTAGTGTGTGTGTGGGTGGATGGGTATGTCAAGAAGAAATTTTGGTTTGGGAGAAGACAGGTTTGCATGAAAAAACAAACTTTTATCTGCCTGAAATGCAATGACATGCAGCTGAATGAAATTAAGTTTAATTTTGTATTTTCTATCCAAGTAAGTTTAATTTTGCAAGCTTCATGTGGCCTGGAGCTGTTTGTGTAGCTTGCTCTTACTGACTGTCAACAATTCTATCTGCACACAGCTCACTGCTCCTTCCACATACCCCAAGACCTTGGCAAGCCTCCTTGGTGCCAATCAGCAGCCCCTAGTAATGTAAAAAGCAGTGGCAGCTATGGTTTCCCATCGCAGAGTCCCTCATTAAAATCTGTGCCTGGCAGAGCAGCTGGTCCCAGATCACAGATTCCGACTCACAGTGGGGAGCTCTGAGTATGGAGACAATGAAAGCACACAGCTTGTTAATGACACTGTCAGAAGGTGGGGTTCCCTTCCAGCTATTTCTAGAGAAATTTGGGCCATTTATCACACACACAGACATTTATTCACTTATACCTAAGCTATCCTATTTCTTCTCTAAAGGAATGTTATTAATAAGCAAAACTTTGTTCAAAGTTTTTTTAGTTGGTTGCCATGAAAGAAAGAGGTGCTAGAATCTAAGCTGTCTTTGGAGGGCAGCTATGCTTGCCACTGTACCACCAATGCTGAACTGTCTTTGAATAAACCCCGTTTAGATGACGTGTTAGTCCATCTTATGTTGCTATAACAAAATACCACAAATTGGGTAATGAAATAAATTTATTTTTTACAGTTCCGGAGGCTGAGAAGTCCAAGGTCAAGGGCCGCACATTTGGCCAGGGCCTTTTTGCGACATCCTCTTATTACAGAAGGCTGAAGGAAAAGAGAGCAAGAGAGGGCCAAATTTGCTTTTATAACAACCCACTCTCACCATAACGACTTTAATCCAGTCAGGAAAGTGGAGACTTCATGGCCTAATCCCTCTCCATAGTCCCATCTCTTAATATTGTTACAATGACAGTCATGTTTCGACATGAGTTTTGGAGGGGACATTCAAACCATAGAAGGTGGTAAGGGGTATTCCAAGAAGCATAAGACCATCCTGCCTTTAAGAGAATCCCTGTAATTTAATTATTATCAGGGGTGATAGCAGTGGTGATGACCATTGTAATACTCGTCCATGAGCTGCTATTTTACAGTTGACAAAGTCTTTTCAACTTTATTAACTCATTCTTCCTGTAGTCCTTTCTCTGGGGTGGAAGCTCAACAGATTTAGTCCCTGCTGAGTTGTCATCAATAAACAGAGAAGCTGGCTCTGCTACTACTGATCCAATCAAAGGTTCTAAGGCTGTCATCTATAAATGACCCTAAATTACATCAAAAAAATAAAAAAGCAATCAGTCTATCTTCAGGTATGTGAAGTTGGAATCAGTAAAGGCCAAAACAGCTTCTATGGCCACACATTCTCTCAAGGTCTACTTTAATTAATCTTATTTCTAGCTACAGCAATGTCCACCTATACCTGGAACCTCAAAAATCAGAGTTAGAAGTTTTTTACTTAATGGACACTTACTAGCGTAAGATAATTTTTAAAAAATTGTTGAGGCCTAACTAAATTATGACAATAGCAATAATGGTTTAGATTCATTGAGTTCATATGTGCTATGAACTTTGGTAAGGACTGGGGAATCAAATGGGTATAGAAAGCCAGGTGGGGTGGTTCACACCTGTAATCCCAGTACTTTGGGTGGCTGAAGCAGAGGATCTCTTGAGGCTAGGAGTTTGAGACAACGTGGGAAGTATAGCAAGACTCCATTTCTACAAAAAAAAAAAAAAAAAATTGCTGAGTGTGGTGGCCCATGACTGTAGTCCCAGCTGCTCAGGAGGCTGAGGTGGAAGGATTTTTCATGCCGGGAGTTCAAGGCTGCAGTAAGCCATGATTATGCCACTGCACTTAAGCGGAGGTGACAATAAAAAGACAGGGTATTAGGTGAGGTCCGCACCCTCAAGCAGTTTATACTCAAGCTGGGAAGACCCACCTAGGCTAATTGGTAGATGCTTCGTATACAGAAAAAGTTTAATGGACAGAAACAGTGCTGTGGTCTGGAATAGTCAGAGATGGTTTAGAGAGAAGACAGAGTGATTTAAAGCCCTTAAATATGGGATCATATTTAGATAAGTGAAAGGGCATGGGAAGAATGCACCAGGCAGGGGTAGCAGAAAGAACTGGTATTTAGAGCTGGGAATGTATGAGTCATATTTAGAAGACAACAAAGAGAAAAGTGAGATTGGAGTCAAGTGTTGATGTAAGAGAGGGTGGAAACATAAGCCCAGAAATCCAGAAAAAGCTTGAATTCTAAACTGATAGATTAGATCCCTGGTGATAGCTACCATATATTGCATAGTAATTAAATATAAAGAACACAATAGTAATAATGACTGGCACCAGTGCTAAATGTGTAATATTTACCCGGTCCTATAGTAGGTATTTAATGTGCTTTCTCATTGAATCACTCTTTAAGTCAGCACATATTCATTCGCCACTATAATCCTCACAACAATCCAATAGGGTACTTGTTGATACTTCCTTTTAAAGATAAGAAAACTGATGCTCAAGAGGACTAAGTAATTTATGCAAAATCATGTAGCTAATCAATGGCAGAGCCATGGTTTTGCTCCATGCCTGTCAGACAAAGCCTGCCTTTTTTCCACAATGCTACACTGCAGGCTTCTGAGTCTCTAAGGAGGTAGGCATAATGAAAGTTGTTTGGCGAGGGTGAGGACATCATAGCAGAGAAAGTCTGGAGGGCAAACAGTTTGCAATAACGCAAACAGTGCAGTAGTAATTGTGGTGTGAGGAGAAAAAAGAGAAGAGTTTGTAGTGAAAGTCAAGATGAATGGAGAGGAAAAGATGAACTCCAAAGCAATAGTAACTGTGGTGTGAGGAGAAAAGTAAGAAAAGAGTTTGTAGTGAAAGTCAAGATAAGGGGAAAGAAGAAGATGAATTCCAAAGACACAATGAGGGAATAAGAATGTTCAGGAATTTGTGTTTGAGTACAGGTAGAGAGAGGAGCAAGAGATGTTTCCAGAGAGCCACGCCTGTGACTTGAATGTGTATGAGATGTGACTACGATAATCAAGACTTTGCGCTTTCTTAAATACACTAGAATATGTGCATCTAAAGAACAGGGCCCTTCGAAGCAGTTACCTTGGGAGACTTTGGCCTTGTTCTGACAATGTTGCCACTGCTAAAAATTATAATTACTTACCCTTCCTTCAGGACTGCCTTCAACCATAAGGGAAGAGATCTCCTAACTGTAGCCAAGGATGGCATTTCTCAGCCTAACAACCACCACCCACCTGATATTCCAAACGTGGCTCCAAGTCACTTACTTGTTTAAAAAAAAAAAAAGTAATTGTTAAGGGACAAAGCTTTGCCACTTTTAGGGGTTTACTCAGGCTCGCTTGCCCCTAGGGGGACAGTGTGGACAACACAGACCCCAGGCAGTCCTGGGTTTGAACTCTGTCTCAGCCAGTTCCTTGGCCAAGTTATTTAACCCCACTATACTGCAGATCTTTCAACTACAAAATGGTTATTACAATTCCTTCCCCAGAGTGCTGTAGGGTTAATTAGGATGCTCTCAGTAGCAAATAACAGAAAAGTCAACTCAAATTGACTTAATGCAGGGATTTATTTGCTCAGGTAGGGAGAATTCCGGAGGTAAAGTGAACTCCAGGCGGAATACAACTGTGGCTCAAGCTTTAGTTCTTCGCAGTTCTCATGGCTGTGTCCTCTTCCAATTTCCGGTGTTTTTGTCAGGCTGGTTGCCTTTGCATTTGTAAGAAGGTAATTAACAGCAGCTAGGGAAACATGCTTTCTCCTTCATGTCTAGCGCAGGAGAGAGGAAAACCTCTCCTCCAGCAGTTGAATATAGGCACTTCCCTTCCATATGTTTGGATCATCTTAGGACACGTGCCCATCCATGATCCAATATAGCCAGCATCACAATGCCATGCATAGATCAGCTTAACATGGGGTAGACTGGGTGTCAGGAAGGATTAAATAGTATCGCCCATGGATATTAACTGGCCCATAGTTAGCACTCAATAAAAGTTTATTACTTTTTCTAATAATGAAAGGATAATTAATTAGGTCAATTACACATACACTTTTGATTACATATGGAATGTCTTTTCTCTTTAATGTTGACCTTCACTCTCTCTTTTGGTCTAGGGCCACAGTCTTACTTCCCATCAGAATGGATTACGGGGCAGTGCATAAGCTAGGACAAGAGCCTTGACCTTTCTTGTTTATTGCATGCAAAACAGCTCCAGTTTTGAGTACAGAAGCAGAAGTCAGGACATATGAACAGGAAAGGAATGCTGAGTAGGGGCTGGGAAAGAGGAAGATTGGGAATTGGGAGGAGACTCCAAAATACTATTGATTTTACTTTTGCTTTGCTCCTCTCAGCTCTGTTCCTAGTGCTGTCTCTGCCTTCACAGCACTCACTGGGGCAGGGTGTAGGAGTGGGTGGCTCTTGCTAGCAATTAGAGGCAAGTTTTGAACAGCTCATCCATCCAGTCAAACTTCGGACCCCATTTCATTGTTATATATTTGGCAACTAGCTGGCAAAGACCAGAACTGAGGTTTTCACACCTATTTAGCACCTGGTTAAGTGTCACTTGGCACCTGCCAAATGGATCTCTACCATTTAGGGAGAATTTGCACTGATTACTGTACTAATTAAGCAGAAGTCATTGCTACTCAAAATCATTGGGCTAAATCAGTTTCTGGGGAAAAGTCTTGATAAGCAGCTGCCCAAATGAAATAGATTTGAAGGCATCCCACGCACACAGGCTCACACATCAGCAGTTGCTCTCATGCTGTCAGCCTATCCAGCACAACCTGGCTTATTCCTATGAACAGATTCTTGATGTGACTGAACCAAGAGATAGTTGACAGTCTCAAAACCAGGCGACTTGGGCTGGGTAGTCTTACAAGGTGAGCTGCTCACACTTAATTGAGGTCAATGATGCTAAGTACCAAGTTTGAGGAGCATGCCCTGCAGTGAGTAAATATTTTGCACATCCTTTGGCTTTATTCCCTCCCCTTTTATTTCTGTTCCATGGATGCTCTTGGAGTAAGCAATTCTCTGCCCTCATGACTTTTTATAATTTCCCTTTAGGTTACTTCGAACATTTATAGACTCAGTTTGTGACTGGGGGGTAGTAGACTCTCAGAACTTTCATTCTTAGAATTTCTGTGAACTTGGCATTTGCTCAACAATTTGGGGGAGTTGGTGTGTGTGTCTGTGTATATGTGTGTGTGTGTGATGGGGAGGATATATAGCCTTGATATGCAAGACACTAGGGATGCTTGTAGCCATCTGAGGACTTCTGTAGGCAACAGATTCTCAGAAGAGAACAAAAACTCAAATAACAACATCAGATACAGTAGTCTCCCCTTTTCTGAAGGTTTTGTTTTCCATAGTTTCAGTTACCCATGGTACAGTAAATAAAATGTTCTGAGAGAGAGAGAGAGAAAGAGAGAGAGAGACCTCAGTCACATATCTTTTATTGCAATTTATTGATATATTGTTAGAGGCCAGGCATGGTGGCTCATGCCTGTAATCCCAGCACTTTGGGAGGCTGAGGCGGGCAGATCACCTGAAGTCAGGAGTTCAAGACCAGCCTGGCCAATATGGTGATACCCTGTCTGTATTAAAAATACAAAAATTAGCCAGGGGTGGTGGTGGGCACCTGTAATCCCAGCTACTCGGGAGGCTGAGACAGGAGAATCACTTGAACCTGGGAGGCAGAGGTTGCAGCGAGCTGAGAACTTGCTATTGTACTCCAAGAGTACACTATTGAACAAGAGTGAAACTCCATCTGAAAAACAAACAAAGAATATATTGTTAGAATTGTTCTGTTTTATTATTGTTGTTCATCCTTTACTGTGCCTAATTTATAAATTAAACTTTATCGTAGGTATGTATGCGTAGGAAAAAAAATAAGCATATATGGGGTTTGGTGCTATCTGTGGTTTCAGGCATCCACTGGGAGCCTTGGAAGATATCCCCTTTGGATAAGGGGAGAGTCTACTATACTATGCTGGAAGACAGTTTTTTTGGATCAGGGCACAAACTGCATCTGAAGACTTATTCTATCTTTTTTTATAACATGGCTATGGATTTTAACAAAATGTGTTGGAAATTAGAGAAATGCTGAACTGGGTGGGTATTATAAAAAATATAATATGGAGAAGAACCTGGCCTATGTATATTTTGGGTACATAATGTACTACTTTGACATAAGCTTGAGACATTGTATTAGCCACTTCTGGAGATCCTAGTGTGCATCATGAGGTCAGTAAATTTTCCCAATATTGTGCATGCCAGGTACATTTATGTCTTTACTAGGTTTTCCTGGAAACATAAGGGAGGTAATTTATTTTAGGGGAGGAAGTGAATGGCTCCCTTTTATTAAAAATTGTGATGATGTTTTGGGGCAATTGCATCTCACTTTCTAGAAGGTCAGAGAAAGAAATTCAATTTGAAGCCAATGGAAATTTTCAAACATGTGTGCAATCCCATATAGCAAATGCCATGGAAATCTCCACATCCCAGTGATTCTCAATGGCCTATTTGCATCAGGCAGTATTCAATGAGGTAAATCTTTGTCCTAAATAAAAATGTGGACAATTACTTGGAGTTTATTCTAATGGGAAACTATTGCCCAAAATCTTGAGGGAGGAGGGGTAGGAGTAATGAAGGAACACTGACTTGAAGAGTAGCTTCTGCAGGAAACTCTCAGAGGGGATTATTTGAGAGTTTAGTGGGGAGGAAAAACCAGATGGAGGGATGACCATGAGGACAAAGGCCTTTCAGAAATACAAAGACGCCTTTACATTTGATGGAATGAGGGAAAGAAGCTCAATTCATCTTATTTTTCAAATTGAAGGGAAGGGTAATCTGGCAAAGCTAGAGAATTTGGGACACACAGGTAGCAGGAATCTGAATGACACATACATATTATTATGCTAGGGGTTCCCAACCACTTAGAACAGTGTTTGGTACCTGCTAGGTGTGCATTAAATAACTATTGTGTGTATAAAATGAGAATGGGACACAAAGGTATGCTATGAGTAGTAAAGTGCTACACAAAAGTTAGATATCAGGCATGGTGGCTTGTGCCTGTAACCCAGCACTTTGGGAGGCCAAGGTGGGAGGATAACTTGAAGTCAGGGGTTTGAGACCAGCCTGGGCCACATAGCTAGATCCCAGCTTTATAAAATGTTTTTAAAGTTTAGATAACATAGCTAATTAATGTATGTTAATGATTTATCAGGATCATTTCCAGAGAGGAGGTAGGATGGGATTTGGGATGAGCAATGCTGCTGAAAGCGGAAAGAGAACGAAGATGGGAATGAGGGAAGCTGCAGGCTTCTCTCCTCACTGTAGCTGAGAGGGACTCTCTTGTCTCTTGATTTTGAAAAAGATGAGCATTTTAATCTTTTGGTTAACATTTTATTTGGAGTCTGTTATTGCCTGTACCCCTGTGTTCTGTCCAAGGACTGGCACATCCCTACAGTCTTGATCCCAGAGCTCATTCTCTCTGGCTTCTGGCAACTTTGCAAAGCACTGGCTCAGAGTTCTAAGTCAGTTTAATAGGTGAATAGGCCACTGGAATTTGAACGTCCCATCCCAACAAGGCTTCCTGGGCCACCAGGAAGCTCCTACTCTTCTATAGTCGCAATGCTGTTGTCTGCATCTGTAAACATGCAGAGTGTTTCAAGGGTGGGCCTCCTTCGATAGGAACCTTGCTGTGGAGCACAGGGTCCATCTGTGTGGCCTGAGCTCTGCGGTGATGGGAGGTCCAGAGCTTCCAGGTGCTCAACTGCTTCTCCGCTTGTAAGTTTCCCTCTATAAATCCTATTTTATCTCTATACCATATGATCCCTTTGATCCTTGGGATTGGGGTCTTTTTGATATGAGGTTCAGGTTTTTCAGACACCTGGAATGGCAGATGGACAATCCCCCACCATGAGGGATTAACAATGAAGAGATTTTTTCCCCCCTTGAGCAGCAGGCATGGCCTGTGAGCAGGAGAAAGAGTGGAAAGAAGAAAAGCAAGATAGGTCAACTAATCTTTCTTTATGCTGAAGAAAAGCCCGTTTCCAGCCTGTCCTTTTGACAGGGATGCTGTTAGTTATATCTGATACTTTTCTCTCCACTTCCAGAAGCTTCCTCTAGTTTCCAGGTTGCTTTGGGCTGGCTGGTTTTCTGCTTATTGTCAGTAAAAATAAAGATAGAGTTCTCTCTCATAGATTATCTCTGACTCCCAAATGAGGACACCGGGAGAGAGGACACCTGCAGGGGAAAGGCAGGCCAGTGGAGTGGTTTGTTAATCAGCATGAGCTGTGGGCACAGAAGCTGGAGCACCTATAGTGTTTGTCCACCCTTCAGGGAACAGTTTAAGTATCTGTTAATGTGGGAACAGTTTAAGTATCTGTTCCTCCCAGAAAGTGTCCCGGAGAGCCCTCCTGAGGCTTGCCAGCAGATGCCCTCCCTGTCTCCTGCTGGATGAAGCTCCTTAATCTGGACAAATGATGCTGCCTTATTGTCCCAGGAGGGCTGTCTAAATTAACTACAGAAGGGATTGATTTATTTCACTGCTGAAATGCAGCCTTCCCCTAGATGGAAGGTGGCAGCTCTTGATCCAATAGCATCGATTTGCTGCAGCCGGTCAGCTCAGGTTGCAGAAAAACTCTGCACAGCTAGCTACTTAAGGAAGCAGAGAGGTGGACAGCTAAACAGATTCAAGCTGGGATCTAGTCAGGTGTGGGTCAAGGATGCAGGTCTTCAGTGACTCAATTAAGGGGATCCTTCTCCGTGTACCTGGCCTCTGTCTACACAGCACTGTGGTTCAGAGCTCAGCTTGGGACTCAAACAGCCTGGGCTCATTTACTAGCTATATGAGCTTGACCGAGTACTTAACCTCCTCTCATTCATTTTTGTATTAAAACATTTTTTTTCTGAGCACCTGGGAAATCTCTGCATCTTTCTACACCTGTGAGGCATGTCTGGCTCCATTTATGTTCTGGTTATGTGAAAAGAGCCAAAGGTACAGATGGAGGGAGGCTGCCTGGCTTTCTTTTCTAGCCATTTAATTGGGAAAAAACTTGGACCCAAGGTGGCCCCTAGCATTTTGTGAAAAACGCCATTTTGTCTTTCTTCAAACATAGTCTGAAAGCAGCCAGACGCCTCTAGGAGGACAGTGAGGCAGCTGTCACCGGGGAGAGGCCCCAGCATAAATCATAGAGATCCAGGAAGGCAGGGCAGGTTCAACTAGCACATGAAAACACTCTCGGTGTTTATGAATCGATGACCTGCCAGGGAACTGGGTTGTGTTTCCTTTTCCTTTGCCTCCAGATCAGACTCTTTAGAGCTGAAAACTCTGGCCCTCACTTACCCTCTTCAAATAAAAATAAAGGATAGCTCTGGACAGCCGAAGGTGACTGTAAATCTTGGTTCATGACTGCCTTTCCAGGGCAGTCATTTACTGAGCTTGTCAGAGCCAGTCTCTTCCTGGGCAGCCTGATGTCTTCTCTTGGGCAGCCTGATGCTGCAGTTGTTGCTGCCAAGAGGCTGGGCATGTTCCAAAATCATAGTTACTTCCGGTTAAATGCAGCAGCTAAACCTCTACAGTCCACTCTTCTTACCTCAATAAAATGATGGCTAAGGAACAAAATGTTAATGTGGGAAACTATGAAAGAGGTCAACATATTCTTGAAGGATGGAAAGTAGATGAAGGAGCCGCCACTCACTCGCCATAGAGAGGAAAGCTAGGGCTTCAGTGCTCAGGAAGAAGGGTGCAGATGAGAAGCAGGCCAGTAGCCCCTGCGGTAAAGCAGGCAGGCCTGACTCATAGGCTGAAGCCAGGGAGTTGGCTGGAAATCTGTCTAGGTTCAATTAGAGCCCCAGATCCACCCCCACCCCTGCAGAGGCCTCATTCTCAACTTGGTAGCCATCATGTTTTGATAACTTTTATTCTCCAGTCACTTTTTTCCATCTTATTTTTAAATATGAATGAACAGCCAAGGATCAGCTGGAACTTGAGGTAAGCATTCAACATAAAAGACAGAGAAACAAAACTAACAAAAACAAGGGAGAAGTTTAGGGAAGGGTGTTCACAGAGGAAATATACTGCAGAGGTTACCTGTTCTCTAGAGAGACTTAATAGGAAATACTTAGAGATCCTAGTGTTTCAAGACCCTCTTTTTTTTTTTTCTTCTTGAGATGGAGTCTCGCTCTGTCACTAGGCTAGAGTGCAGTGTCATGATCTCAGCTCACTGCAACCTCCTCCTCCCAGGTTCAAGTGATTCTCTTGCCTCAGCCTCCCACAGGACTCTCTTAAACCTGAGAAGTTGGTAAGTCAGGCCCAGGCATTCGGAGCTTCTCATCACTTCTTTTTTATTTGTTTATTTTAAAATTATCAGGAAGTTAACTCGTCTGAACTCAAACTGTAAACTCCATCTCCCCTGTGGTGGGCAAGGGCTGCAATCTCACTTCTACTTTTTCAGCCTTAGCTGAGCTGCTTGGCATCTGCCCTGTGTATTGTGTGGCTCAGGGGCAACCAGAGATCAGGTGGGAGTTTATGCACAGAATATAAAGCTTCCCTTTTCTGGCTCTCTCCTTTCCTCTCTTTTTGTTGCTGTGAAATAATTGATAGTCTGATTATTAAAGCCGGCAAGCCTGCCGATTTCTATTAGAATTTTTACCCTCTGGTGCAGAATGGGACTTGTTCTCAGGACAGAAGCTGTGAAAGAAGGAGAAATGACCTAATGCTTCCAAATGTCAACTCTTCTTCAGTATTCACCTACCTTTGGTCATGCTTCACCAGTTTGAGAGAGTTTTCTGGGGTTTTTATTTTTTATTTTTAAGTTCAGGTTAAGTCTTTTTGGGGAGGGCTGGTCTGATAGAAGCTGATCAGAGCTAATTTTTAGTAGCCATTATTTTTTGGTAACTTTTGTTCTCCAGTCACTTTTTCTACCTTACTTTAAAATATGAATGAACACTAAGGATAAGCAGAAGTTTGAGGAAAGCATCCAACATAAAATATGGAGAAACAAAACAAAACAAAAACTATGGGGAAAGTTTGGGGAAGGGTGTTCTCAGAGGAAACAGAGATACTGCTGACAGCAGAACAAAATACAAAAATAAACCCTCCATGATAACATTTCAGACAGACAAAAACATTTCACCTGCAAAACAAAAGTAGGCTACGGTTTTCAAAAAAGCAATGGGAGAAAAACAAGGTCCTAGAAAATTTAAAAATACAATTACATATTTAATAGTGAAAGAAATCCATGAAGCAAAACAAACAAACAAACAAAAACCCCAGATGTGGACAAAAAAGAAAGAAAAGATTTTAAGAAATTAGAGAATCAATCTCAGGGCCTACAGAAAAGAAGAATAGAGAAAATGGAAAGGAGAGTACTTTCAAAGAAATAACAGAAGAATATGTCCCCGAACTGAGGGCCATGAATATCTGGAATCTAGATCAGGGGTTAACAAACTATGGTCTATGGGCCAAATTCAGCCAGCTGTCTGTTTTGTAAATAACGTTTTATTGGAACACAACCATGCTCATTTGTTCATTTATGGTTCATGACTGCTTTGCTACAATAGTAGCACTGAGAAGTTAAGATGGGGCCATATGGTCTACAAAGCCTAAAATATTTACTATCTTACCCTTTACAAGAAGAGTTGACTGATTCTTGGTCTGAGTTGAAATATCCTGTCATTGACCAGCACCATGAATATAAAAAGAACCAGACCAAGGGCATTACTGTGAGTTTTCAGAACATCAGGGATAAAGAAAAAATCCTGAGATTCCAGAGAAACTGTCATTTTACAAAGGACCAGAAATAAGAATGGGATTGAACTTCTCAAAAGCAGCAGTAGAGAGTACAAGAAAGTAGAGTGTTGCCCTCAATATATTGCAGGGAAAACAACCTTCAACCTGGAATTTTATCCAGTGTAAGGATAGAATAGAGTGTTTTTAGACAGCCATGTCTCAAAAATTATGCTTTTTGTCTTCTGCAGAGGGGATGATTCAGTGCAATAAGGAAATAAACCAAGATACGAAAGGTATGGAGGACTCTGGGCAGGATAGTGACAGGAGATCCTGGAAGGACAGCCGGGCTCCAGGCCCAGAGAGCAACTAGTCCAGGCCAGAGCAGAGCAGAGGGGACCAGGGCTGGGGTCTCCAGGAAAAACAAACAAACAAAAGAACCACTGGTTTATTTATGTGCTGGACCCAGCGGAGCAGAGCACTGACCACCGAGTGTTTGGGAACACTTGGCACTGGTTATACGGTAAACTAAGAAAATAACAAAAAAATGCAGCCATTTCAGAAGAAAACAAAAAAGCTGTATGAGAAAGAAAATGTAATTACAGCACTGACTGGAGAGTGAGTAATATTTACATAATCGCCAGGTGACTACAGGGTCCCCCTCCTGCTGGGCAGCCCTGGAACACCTCCTTTCCCTTAGCTCCTCCAGTGCTGGAGGAGGCAGGAGCTGAACCTACTGATTTCATTTGCTTTTTTCAGGAATTCTAACACTTTCTAACTAATACCCTATATTAAATTTCCCTCTATTGAGCTATCTGGCATGAGTTTATGGAGTCTAACTGGTCAGACAATTAATAATTCTAAAAACAATAAGTCAAGAAATAGCAGTGTAAGCATCATGTTAGAAACATGGGAGTAAATACCAGGAGAAAAAAAGAAGGAAGGAGTTGAAATTATTTGCTTCTGAGGGGCAGAACTTGGGAATGTGGGTGGGGGGAGAGAGGGATATATTAGGGGAGTGTTGTTTTTATTATAAATCTTTTATATTATTTGACTTTAGGTACATATATTACTTTGAAAAATATAAATACAAAAAAATTCACTGACTTATTTGCCAACCTCAAAACAAGTCTGGTCACTGGGTCTCACATTCCCACAGATCAGGAACACCAGCGGGTAGATCACGAGGTCAGGAGATCAAGACCATCCTGGCCAACATGGTGAAACCCCATCTCTACCAAAACTAAAAAATGTAATGTGCCTGTAATCCCGGTTACTTGGGAAGCTGAGACAGGAGAATTACGTGAACCAGGGAGTCAGAGGTTGCAGTAAGCCAAGATCACACTACTGTGCACTCCAACACATGGCAACGGAGCAAGACTCTGTCTCAAAAAAAAAAAAAATTCTGGTGAGAGTGGGGACCTCCTCTAGGCTGATAATAGGGTACAGTGGAGGAGACCTAGATTGCTTATCTAATATAGGTATTCACTTGAAAATATTGCTTTCATAGAGTGTTTTACTTGGACCTCTCTCACACACACACAAATACCATATTTCATTTTCCTAGCACATAGCAAAGAGCATGGTGCACAGAAGTTTCTCAGTTCTGATAGGTGGACAAGCTAGACTCGGAAGGGAGTACTCCACTTTCTTCTACCTTAAGCTTGAAAGGCAAGAATTCTGTGGTGACTGCTGGCTGGCCCCTCTGGCCGTTAGTACAGCGAAACACCACCACAAGCAAACCTCAGCCCAGGAGTAGAATTAGAATGCTTGACTCTTGTTTAAACCACCTTTGCAAAAATTATAGCACTGAGAAAATTATGACAGTGAAAGAGACCTGACCTAACCAACTCCATCTTGCCTTTAACCTCCAAACTGCCCTGGTTCAATTCTGATAACTATAAGAAGAATTTAGTTTATAGTTTAACTTAGAAACAAATATGATAACAGCCCTTTCCCAAAACAAACCCCTTCATTGGCTGGGGACCATATCACCTTTACAAAACTAACAAAGTAGCTACAAGAATAGAAATTATGGTTCAGGAGCCATGCGGCTGGAGGGCACAAGATTTCTAACCTCCTCAATTGCTCCTATGCATAATATCACTATTATAAAACCTAAGATTGGTGTTCAAGATACTTTTGAGACTCTGCATTCTGATGAATCAGCTCGCACCACCTAGACCAGTAGACTGGCTCATCTGATCTCAGGGCTTCCACCCAGAAACTGACTCAGAGCAAGAGGACAGTTCTGACTTCCTAAGATTTCATCCCTGACCCAGCCAGTCAGCATTCCCCATTCCCTATCCCCCTGCCTGCCAAACCATCTTTAAAGAACCCTAGCCTCCAAATTTTCAGGAAGGCTGATTTGAATAATCATAAAACTGCAGTCTTCTATTTAGCCAGCTGTATGTGTATTAAACTCTGTCTCTTTTGCAATTCCCTTGTTTTTGATAAATTGGCTCTATCTAGGCAGTGAGCAAAATGAACCCATTGGGTATATACTATGTCCCATTGCAGAATGGATCATGATGACATTGAAGCATATGGACCTTCTTAGTTACACTTACAGACAAAGATAAATGGGTAGAATTAAAACAACATCACTTCAAAGTTGAGATGCTTCCCTTAGAGGTATTTCCCTCTCAGCTTCCCTCATGCTGTCTGAATCTTGTACCATCTCTCAAAATCCTGCTTTTACCGCCGCAGGACTGTCATACTCTTCTACAATTGTAATCTTCCCAAACAGATACTCCTTTAAACTCTCTTCTTCCCCTCCCTCCCTTTTCTTTTTCCTCTAGCTCCAGACCCTCAGTTCTCTCCTATTTCCTAATTTTGAAACAGGGTCCAGGGGTTTTCCCAAGTAGAAACAACCCTAATGGTTTTGATTTAGCCAAAATTTAGTAAAACTCCAAGTGAAGACACCATTAGAGTTAACCCCACCCAGGCCTTTGTTTCTCATATAGGAGATGAAGTGAAAAGATCAGGGCTTCAGAGTTAAACATATATAACAGGTGCACCATTGATAATTCCCAGTAGTATCTCTTCCCCACAGCATTGCTTTTCAGCTCTGTTCTGTCACCACACAGAATGGTATGAGCACAGTGAGCAAGGATCTTGAGGCACAAGCAAGGTTAGCCTGATCTGGGTAGTTTACAGAAATGTAGTTTATTCTCTGTATAGTGAGAAAAGACAGAAAAGGCATAAGTCTTGGAGTTTGCTCTGGAAAGGGAAGGAAACTATAGGTTCTATGAAATTTTTAAGTATTATACTTACAGAGATGCTTGAAGGGGAATAAAGCAAAGGTTCTTAGATTTTGAGTTTTGCTTGAGAGCTGGCAAGGGCTCCTTATGAAGCTCTTAAAGAAAAGCTACACCTCCACAGCTTCTGCTGGTTCTCGGTATAACTAAGAGGCCAGAGGATATAAAGAAGAAGAGGATGGTAATTTTCTTTAAGCAATAGGTTGATGGCTTTTGGTTCTGAAAGACAAGGATTTGGTATTGTTTAAAAGAGAGATTATGACAAAGGGGCTTACTGCTCTGCTTGAACAGAATTGAGTTCCCCCTTCTTATGACTCCCAGCCCCACACCAATTTGTCAGTGTGAGAGCCAAGGCTGGGAGAGTACAGATCTCCAGGGAGAGAGATGTGAGGACCAGCCCCAAGCACCTGATGGGATGTCAGAACTCAGGAGACAGCTGATCCAAAATGGAATCTCCCGTGGCAGGAATGGTCTAGAGGCTCCATTTACATGGGGAATGTTCTGAACAGTGCTGTAATTTTCTTCTGCTTCACACATGACATGGTTTGGATTTGTGTCCCTGCCCAAATCTCATATTGAATTGTAATCCCCAGTGTTGGAGGAGGGGCCTGGTAGGAGGTAATTGGATCATGGGGATGGATTTTTCCCTTGCTGTTCTTGTGATAGTGAGTGAGTTCTCATGAGATCTGGTTGTTTAAAAGTGTGTAGCATCCCTCCCCTCACCTGCTCTCTCTTCCTCCTTCTCCAGCCATGTAAGGATATGCCAGCTTCCCCTTTGCCTTCCACCATAATTCTAAGTTTCCTGAAACCTTCTCACCATGCTTCCTGTACCGCCTGTGGAACAGTGAATCAATTGAACCTCTTTTAAAAACAAACAAACAAACAAAACCAAAAAAAAAAAAAAAAACACCCCACCCAGTCTCAGATAGTTCTTTACAGTAGCGCAAAAACAAACTAATACAACATAGAAGAGAAAAGGTCAGCTTCACACACTAGCCGTGTGTTAGAGACGTTAGAGGAACTGGAAGAGAAAGACGTCAATGTCCATGCTTGGCAAACAAGACTCATGAGAGGAAAAGTGGCTGGAGTGATGACCACTTGCTGGAGCTCAGAGTAAGTAGGTGACAACCACCCTGCAAATGGGGACATCCTTCTTCCCAAAAGTGCTCAAAAATATTGGAGAGGGAGTGGAATATCCTGCTATTTGTTCTTTCATTGATTCAACAAGTATTTATGGAATGGTTTCTCTATGCTGAACATTGTCTAGGCCCTAGAGGAACAAGAGTAAATAAGACAAAGTCCTTGCCCTCATTTTGTTTCTCTCAAATGACTGCGGTGTCTTACTGGCCAGAGCCTCTTTAAAAGGTTTTCTTTCATCTAATTAATCCACTGAGCTAAGTTCATGATACCAGCTTCCAAAGGTGAGGTCATAGAAGCCAGATACACTTCTGTTGTCTTCATCAATAATATTGATTTATTGGGTGCTATGTGCCAGGCATCCTGGCAAGCTCCTTATGTATCTAATTTATTGTGACATTGTAGGTGAAGAAAAATAATTTTTTCTTCACCCCTCATAAGTTCTTATTTGGAACAAATCCTTATAACAAAATACAGATTAACAAGAGAAATAAACAGAAGTTTATTAACATGTATATTTCCTATTGTTGGGGCTCAGAAAATGATACCCCAAAGTATAGTACTTTGACACCCCTTTTTTTAAGTAGGAGAAAAGGCATACAAAATATTGTTTTAACATGAGTAACACTGGGAGATTGCAAGAGGATAATTCTTCAATAATCCAGTGTGGTATAGAAGCTTATATACTCATTTTCATATGGGAGGAAGAGATGGGGAGTGTAGACAATTCTTTTGAGTGGTAGTAAATCATTAGGGAGAATGAATGGATAAGTGAAATGGGAGGAGATCCCTTATCCCCCTTGCAGGGTGCATGACAGGGGTGTGGCTCAAACCCATAGGGGGAGCATGCAGATGGGCAGGTCATGGGAACCATTTTTGGTCTCCAACCCCATGGCAGCCTCTGAGATTGAGTGTTTACAGCTTCCAAAGCCCCAGTGGGCATGTGTTACAGTGAGCTCTTAGTTCTGCGGTCTGCTGGTGGCTTGTGTTAATCAGCTCAGTTAGACCCTCTGCCTTATCACAAGGAGAGAGGGCTTTCTGTTTCCCAAGTTCTTGTCCTAGTGTGCCAGAAAAAAACGGATCATATGTGGGCTTATAAAATGAGTGCAAGGTTTTATTGAGTGGGGGCAGTATCTCTGGGGAGCCAGAATGGGGATGGAGTGGGAAGGTGGTCTTCCCCTGGAGTCGGGTCACCCAGCAGTGGACACTCCTCCTGCTGCCCCCAACAGACTGAATTCCATGTTGTCCCACCTTGATGGCCTACCGGCACCTGCTGGTGTCTGTCAGTGTGCTCTTCTGCTCTTCTGCTCCTCTCAACATTCATACACTTGTGTGTGTGCCCGCTTGGGGTTTTTATGGCCACAAGATGGGAGGGTGGGCATGGTGGGACAGAGTGGTCTTGGAAAATGCAACATTTTGACATTAAAACAGGAGTGCCTGTTCTCACTTAAGTCTGTGGGCACAAGCCAAAGGGTGGAGCCCTCGTCAGGGACCCCAGCTTTCTCTGCCCATCATTTTCTTGCTCCCGTCCTATATCACGAGTAGGTAGAAGGCAAACATTACAGGAGGATGAGAGGAGGCAAGGTGAGAGGCAGGGTTGCCCAGGAACAAAGGTTGTCTTATTACAAATATTCTGAGCACTTTGAACTAATGAGGCAGCCTCCAAGCCAAGGTTCTCTGACCTTCTCCAGTGCCTTGTCTCCTGCCTCTGCCCCTTCAAAGAGAGAGGGAGGGGCTTTCCCCAAAGCTTCCTTATTTGATTATGGGAAGTTCCTACAGAAAGAATGCAATTGTCTTTAGATTGCCCAGGGAGGTTTAAAAAAGAAAAAAAGAAAACGAAATGCAATTGTCTTGGGTCCCTCCTTATAATCTTATCAAATAGAAGAATGATTCCTAGGAAGAAAAACTAGAGTTGACACCACACTCAGAGCCCAGAAAAACTTTGTCCCTGTCTGTTATCTATTCTTCACGCCCATACATCTCCCCTAAAAATCATTTACTCTGCCTCTAAAATTACCTACATGCCCCCAACTGCCTTCTCCCCTCTGAAGAGGGCATTTAAGCTTCACCATCTGCCCCTTATTTGAGTTTCATAATTTGTGTGACTCCTGTGCATATGCAAGTAATAAATTTGTCTGTCATTTATGCTGTTAACCTGTCTATTGTGTTGTTTTATAAACTCAACTTCTCTAAACTTGAGGGGATGAAAGGAAATTTCCTTTTGCCCCTACAACGTACGCATAGTGGGCACCCAGGTAACAAGTAGCTCTCAAAGGGGTGGCTTTTAATTCGGACGTGTAAAACATCTTCAGCAAAGAACAGTAAATTTTTAGAGAAGTGACAAGACAATGGAAAAGAACTTTGAGTATCTAGGGGCAACAACTTGTCAGAAGGCAAATAAATGGCAGAAAGAGAGGCTAGTAAAGTTAGTAAAGCTTGTTAATGTAAATTCCTCTGGTACATCTCGAGGCTGGTAAGGGTCTACAGTTGTCTTCAGTGGTTGAAATTTGTTTTCCTGGTAGAAAGGGGGTCAGTGGTTCCCTGGGGAAACCCCGCCTTCAAGACTAAAACAGCCTGAAGGCTAAAAACCCAGACTGCCAGTCTCGGATGAAGCCCACCCTTTCTCCACTGATTTTTTTCTGAACAGTGCCCACCTGCACATTGGGAGAATGGAGTGGGACCTCAGGAAGTTTGTGCCATTTGCAGAGGGGAGGAGCCTGGCCTCTCCTCTTCCTTTGTGATGACCTGGTATTCAGTCTGTGAGATGAGGGCCTGTTAACAGAAACCCCTGTTGCTTTGCTGAGTGTTTTCCTTTTTGCCCAATAAATTCTGTTTCCCTCACCTTCAAAGTGTCTGTGAGCCTAATCTTTCCTGGCTGTGTGACAAGAACCCAGTTTTTTCTACAACATCAGGATACCTCTTGTCTTTATAAATCTATGTTCTGCTTTTAAGCAAATAGAAGATGGGCAAAGAGCTTCCCTGCACCTGCTTCCTAAGTGCCTTCAGCTCAATTATCCTTCATATTTTGGGGTGGCATCTTCTGACCTCCCACAACAACATCATGGTTTATCTAACTCCAAAGCCCTGGCCTAGACAATTTTACAATCACTCAAATACTGGCATCTTAAAAGCTTAATTTACTTTCCAATTAAAGTACTTCTGGCCAGTAAAGAGTTACTTTAAAATATACATATACACATCTTTGGAAAAAAGACAGTTTTTAAGCATTCTTTCTTCCTGGGGAGTTTTTTTGTTTTTTTTTTTTTCTTAATTGTCCCTTAAGTATACCTAGGCTCAAATATCTTGTTAAAATATTCTCTTTCGAATGTTAAGGTATATTAATTCAAACTCTGATTTCTTGCTCTAGAAACTCTCTAGAAAGTGCTTTCTGGACTAGCACCAATCCTTAACGTGTCAATAGACCAGAGAATACATCTTCAAACACAGACAATGAAATTCAGTTCCCCCCAGAGCCTCCTGAATGTCAGGTAGGGCTTTGGGGTAAGGTGGAATATGACATAATCTAATAGTCTCATGCAAAATATGCCTATTATTATTAGGCTATAATTTAGGTCATCTCCTGGGACTGTTGCAGAGAAATCCCTGCGAGAAAGAAAAATGCTAATTTCTTATCCCAATTACCAGTGTGCTCTTTAATTTAAATAGAATGCCCTCAGTGTGTTGGCTGCTTTATGAGATCCATCTCAAAGACATGCTCCAGCCCTCAAGGAACTTCCATCAAGAAAAGATATGACACATTCCAGGGATATGGAGGGCCAGACAAATAATACAAGGGAGAAGAGGAAGGGCACTCGAATCATTTTTCCTATGGCAGAGACAAAAGAGAATGAACCCTGATTAACCTTTCTTCCCTTTTATGGTGTCTCTTGCTGTGAGTAGAGAAATAGAATGTTTGGAACAGTAGTTAATACTTCCTTTCATTTAGTGTGCGTAAGTTCACCCCAAAATCAAACCTTCAGTGCCTACAAGATAAAGTAAAGGCCACTCAAGATTTTATTATGGTCAATTTTCTGTCCTACCAAATATCCCAGAAATTTGTAAGGAAAGTCGACTACTTTTGAGTCACTGTCCCTGAGCATTCTCTGCTACAGGGAATAATGAATAGGGAGATAGTAAAACTAAGGCCTAACCTGATTAAGCCTGCCACATTTAATATGTTTTGCTTGCTTTTAATCGCATTCTTCTATAAATGGTCTTGCTGCTGAGCAAAGAGATGAAATAAAATCTTTTCTGTTTTGTAAAACCTGTTGTCACAGTGATTGGCTTGCTGCACGTGGGCAGGACAAATTGATATTTGTTTGATGTCAGTAGTAATGTGTGGGAAGTATAGACAATACTGATTTGTTTACAGTTGGCTAGAATGACTTATTTCTCCTGCTGTGCTTTTCAGAAGTGGTGGTGGTAATGGTGGCCCAACTTTTGCCTAGGTTCTAGTGACAGAGTTCAGGACACATTCCCATAAAGTATGACACTTTGCCATATTGAGTATTTTAAGTTGAAGGAGTTTGAGAAAAGGTAGATGCAGGAAGTACTCTCCCACCTTCCCCTGAAAAAGGTCATAATACCCTCATTTGAGAGGTACCAGAGGAAAGGATCCTTATTGCCAAAGATGGAGTGATGCCAAGAGGAATCTGATCAAAAAGGCCTTGTTTTCTCCCAGTTTACTGTTCTTGGCTCATAGCCTCTATCCTATCACATTTTTCTATAACTTTCCACTGTTCATCACTTCATCAAACCATTTCTTCTGGTCCTCACTTCCTTATGAAGTTTTCTGTATCACATAAAATTTATATTAAACAAACTCATGCTTTTCACTGTTAATCTGTCTTTTGTTACAGGGGCCCCAGCCAATAATTTTTTTCTTTCCTACAGTTTCTGGTAATGATGAAGGGAAATAAGAAACTGGGAAATCCATTCACCTTAGATATTGCAGTTTAGATCTAGGATAACTGACACAAATGTGGCAGAAGGTAAGAATTCTTACCACATCAGCTTTCCAGATCTATGAGGAAGGTAGACAGAGGAAAGCAAACATTTATCCTTGTCTTTGGCCAAGTGTGGTGGCTCATGCCTGTAATCCCAGCACTCTGGGAGGCCAAAGTAGGAAGATCCCTTGAGTTCAGATATGTGAAACCAACCTGGGTAATATAGTGAGACCCCGTCTCTACAAAAAAAAAAAAAAAAATTAGCCAAGTATGGTGCTACACCTGTGGTACCTGACACTCAGGAGGCTGAGTGTCACTGCACTTCAGCCCAGGCAACAGAGCAAGACTGTCTCAAAAAACAAAGAAACAAAAGAATGTATCCATGTCCATTTCTTTTCAAATTTAGATTAGCAGGAGAAAACCATTTGTAAAAATTCGTTCCTTGGATTGTCACTCTTTTAAATTTGGTTTGGGTATTCATTGGTTATTGAAGGAAGTGTTTATTTTCCTCCTTTATGTCAGTTTACTTGGATATAGTCAGGCTAGCTATAGGCAGCAATTAAGATCATCTTAGTAAGGCTGCAAATAACAGAAAACCCTTGCCAAAGGATATGTCTTCTTAAAAGGGGTAAGATTTTGATTTTCATACAAATATAGAATGAACACATGCCAAATGTTTTATTTAGCTCATTAATTAAAGAGGAAACCAGTAAGATACTATAACTAACTAACAGGAAAACCCAAAGAGTAGAGACATATGTAAGCAATCAGAAATACAAAAATGAGGCTGGGCGCAGTGGTGTGTGCCTGTAATCCCATCACTTTGGGAGGCTGAGATGGGCAGATCACTTTAGGTCAGGAGTTTGAGACCAGCCTGTTCAATATGGCAAAACCCTGTCTCTACTAAAAATAAAAAAATTAGCTGGGCATGGTGGTGCATGCCTATTGTCTCAGCTACACAAGAGGCTGAGGCGTGAGAATCACTTGGACCCAGAACGCAGAAGTTGCAATAAGCCAAGATCCTGCCACTGCACTCTAGCCTGGGTTACAGAGCTAAACTGAGTCTCAAAACAAACAAATAAACACCAAAATGAATTTATTTGAGTTATTTGCATTGCTGGCAGCTACATATAATATACAGAGTGGCAAAATAGCTCAACAACACAGAAAGGTGCAGAGACCCCACAGAATCAGATAATCTGGAAGAGTGCACTAAACAATGCCCAGTTTTCCTTTGAAGGCCATTTGTCTATTTTAAAGTCTTCCAAATTTTTCCCTTTTTCCTACAGTGGCTTAAACCAGTAAGTTTATTTTTCTCATGTACCAGAAAGTCTGTAGATAAGCAATATGACATTGTGATTTATATAAGTTATGTGTATTTGGTCTTCTTCTCCATTTCCTGGCACATTGCTCCTAGAGCCCTTGGAGTCTCCAAAATGATGTGTCTTTTTGTACGCTAGCAAGATGACTGCCAACTAGGGGGCTCCTGGATGATGACTGGTTGCCAGGGGAACCCAACATGTGATTGGAGGGTTGGGACTTACACCACTCCCCAACCTCTAGGGAAGGGAGAGGGGCTAAAGGTTGAGTTATCACAAATGACAAATGATTTAATAAATCATGCCTACATATTGAAGCCTCCATTAAAAATCAAAAGGGCTGAGTAGGGAGAATTTTTGGCTAAACATATGGAGATGCCTGGAGGGTGATAATTCTGGAGAGGGCATGGAAGTTCAGCCCTACTTCCCACCTGCCTTGCCCTGTGTACCTCTTCCATCTAGCTGTTCATTGGTATCCTTTATAACGTCCTTTATAATAAATGGGTAAATATAAGCAAAGTGTTTCCCCAAGTTCTGTGAGCTACTCTAGCAGATTAAGTGAACTTGATGAGAGGGTTGTGGGAGCCCTGATTTATAGCCAGTTTGTGAGAAGTACAGATCACAACTTGGACTTGCAATTGGCATCTAAAGTTGGGGGGCAGTATTGTGGGACTGAGCTCTTAACATGTGGGACCTGACACTATCTCCAGTAGACAGTGTTGGAAGTCAATTGAATTAGAGGACACCCAGCTGGTGTCCACTGGAGAATGTGGTCAAAAGTGTTGTGTTGAGTAACTGTAGGAGAATAAAATAGGAAGAACAGTTTGGTTTTCCTGTATCTCAACAGCAGTCCAAAGCTGGTACAGTGGCCTAGGTGCATTAGACCTTATCTCCTTCTGTCTCCTGCTTTTCATCTGTTGGGACTCAGAACATGAAATCCCAAAAAATGGTGCTTTGGCATGCTGAGTGCTTTGAATAAAAAAGACAGAAAGGCCTCAGAAATAAGCCTTAGTACCAAGGTCTGTCTCTCACCATCTCCTGCTCCTTTCTTTTCTTTCCATGAGGAGCTGTCTCTGAAGTTCTTTTCTCTGACTGAGGGCAATACTTCCAAAAGGAATGCAATTATCTTGAACCCCCTCCCTGTAAATCTCATCAAACAACCAGGGAAGATTAATCACCAGAGAAGAGATTAAAAGTTATCAGCATGCCTAGACAAGCTATTACCTATTCTTTTGGAGGCTGCTCCGCAACAACTTTTATTACTGGAGACACTTTTCTTTCCTTATGAGACAACCTTTGTTCATCATGCATTTTCTCCCCTTCCCCTCCCCTAATTTGTCACCACCTCCCTGAAAGCCTCAAGCCTCTATTCTTTTATGCTATTTAAGCTTCAGCCATCTGGCCCTTGTTTGAATCTTACATTTTGTGTGGCTCCTGTGCACAGGTGCATTAATAAATATGTATGACTTTGCTCCTGTTTATTGTCAGTTTATTTCAGCAGACTAAATTAATTGAAGCTTCAGAGGGAAAATTTAAACTTTCCTACACATCCTTAGTGTCATGGGTACAACTGCTGGGGCCAGTGTCACAGGCAGTAAAGGAATTTACCAAGACAGTTTCGGGGAGAGAAAGGAAGATTTATTAGAGGGACAGTTTGTTGCAAGGAAGCAACAGACAGCGTGATAGAGAAGGGGCTATCTGCAGAGAGGCAGGGACTGGAGGGAAGTTTTATGTAAGGTTGTGCTGGAGATGCTGTGTATGGAACGAAGTATTTGGGAACAGGATGTTGTGCCAGTAGGTTGTCTGTGATTAGGTGTGTTTCAGAACAATTGTTTTCCCCCACCTGGGACCCCTCCTTCTTGTTACTTACTTATCTTTTCAGGATTCCACATTCCCCGCCTTCCTGACAGAACAACAATGACAAATCTTTGGCATTGGGATTAAGGTCTTATCTTCCAACTGTCTCCTGCTGGTCTGGGGCATAGAGTTGCCCCTATCTGTGATTGTTGGTCTGTCAGGAGACCTGTGGGCTATTGTCCCAGACTGTGGGACTTGGGATATTGAATTTTGCTGGAGGAAGTGACTCATTAGAGAGGTGGAGCATGTCAAGGCAAAACTGATGTCCAGCTCAGTCCATTGGAGATTCGTAAAAGTAGCAAGCATCATATCATTAGGGAGAGACTGATATACTGTTTGCAGCATTATTTGAAGGTTAAACTGTTGAATTCTAGAAGATAAAATTTTGTTTTTTAAGTCAGTTACTGAAAAGACAAAAAAAAAAACAAAAAAACTTTTTGCAGTGTAACTGTTTTTCCTTATTGGAAGCCCATTTAGATAACCTGGAAGTTAAACTTGAAAAAATGTGCTTGTATTTAATCTGACACAGGAAGAGTATGTTTAAGCTTGTGAGTATAATAGGGGAATATATGACTCTTAGAAATAGCATGGGAAGTTTCTTGATTACATTTAAAAATTAGACATATTAAGAAAAGTTAAGAGCACAGAATTAAGTTATACTGGAGGAAAACTACTTCTCTAGACATTCAAGATAAAACATTTCAGTATTAAGTCATAACAAGAGTATGAACCAGAGGAAAAAAAGTTACTGGAGCTGACAAAAATGCTGAAGGATGGAAATATTATTTTAGGACTTTTCAAGGGGAGAAAAAAGCTGAAAGCAATGAGAGACAAAGAAAAAAGGTGAATTTCGAAGAAATGATTTTGAGAAAATTTTAAGATATTATAAAATAAAAAATAAATTTTTTGCAGTTTTATTAAAAACAAATCAATATCTTAAGAAAATCTTGTTTTAACATAGAGGATAAATCTTAGAAAGACCATTACAAATAATTCCCTTTTAATTATAACCAGCTTACTCACAAACAAAATTCCTTTCATGAATTCCTCCTCATGAACTTTATCATGAGTTACACAGACCATCTATGGCATGTTTTGACTTTCTGACCTGTCCTTAACATCTCTGTTTTCAAAAAACCAGTCATTTTACTTTAGGACAGGAATTTACCATGCAAGATTCTTTTTCATATAATATCTTTCTTCTTTATAACTTTCCTTACCAGAAATACTTCTTTAGACAAAAGTCATTTTTCTTATATCAGGTTTGTATTATAATATATGTTGCTGTGCAAGTCCTGTGAAGGAGGAGCAGATAAGAAAGGTGTCTACGTACTACTGAAGTTATCCACATTCGATAGATTGCTCAGTTAGACTTCTTGCTACGGCTTGTCTGAGTAAGTTTGGGCTCTTTTTTAAACCCCTGCTGTAGGACTATCTAGGTTGAAGATGATGCAGGATTTTTCTTGGCCCCTTTGCCAAACTCCCAGCAGGGACTTTCTTTCTTCTTAGCTCACCACATTTAGCCCCTTGTGGGTGGAAGAACATGAACAAGTGAGTGTGGGATTTGTCCAGTCACTCTACCAACACAGGAGCAAGCTCTGTGGAGGGCGGCCCACAACCAAGGCCCATAGCCAGAATAGGTATGTAACCTCAAAGGAAACACTGTGGTACCTTGGCAGAGGTGCCCATGACCCCAAAGCCCCAGAGGGGCTGTTAGTGTGCTTATTAGCTCTTTTAGTTCTGCTAGCCACAGCCTGTTGGATGGCAATGTGTTAGCAACTCAGTTGTTCCCTGGCCCCATTGTGTGGGGTGGCTGCCCTTGGTCAGTGAAGGCAAAGGACCAATGTGACAGCCTTTCTGGGTACCTGCACTCATCGGGTCCTGAGCTCTTGTCCAGCATCCAAGAAGAACGAAGTCATGCTTGATAATTGAAGGATGGTGAGGATGGAGAATTTTATTGAACAATAAAAACAGTTCTCAGCAGTGAGGGGAGCTGGAAGGGCAGGTTGTCCTTCTCCAAAGTCAGAAAGTCTCCTTCCCAAAGTCTGGCTATTTCTTCCCCAAAGTCAGGCTGTCTCCCCTCTACCGACTGACTCTGGAGTCTTTATAGGCACAAAATGAGGGCAGAGTTGGCCTTAGGTAGTATTGGAAAAGACAGCATTCGGCTGATTTGTCTGGAAGGGAGGAAGGTTCTCTCCTACCCTTTCTGGTCAAAAGTTCCCCATACCTATGTGTAGTGCAGTCAGCACATATGTTTTGAGGCTGTGAGTGCACAGAAGTCAAGAATTGAATTTTTGGAACCTCTGCCTAGGTTTCAAAGGATTTATGGAAATGTCTAGATGTCTAGGAATAAGTTTGATGTAGGGCAGAGGCCCTCATGGAGAACCTCTGCTAGGGCAGTGTGAAAGGGAAATGTGGGGTCAGAGCCTCCACATAGAGTCCCCACTGGGATGCTGCCTACTAGCTATGAAAAGAGGGCCATCACCCTTCAAATCCCAGGCTGGTAAATCCACCAAGAGCTTATATCGTGCACTTAGAAAAGCCACCAATACTCAACACCAGCCCATGAAAGCAGCCAGAAGAAAGGCTGTATCCTGCAAAGCCACAGGGCAAAGCTGCCCAAGACCATGGGATCCCACCTCTTGCATCACCATAACCTGGATACAAGGCATGGAGTCAAAGGAGATCATTTTGGAGCTTTAAATTTTAACTGTCCTGCTGGATTTCAGACTCACATTGGCCCTGTAACCCTTTCATTTTGGCCAATTTCTCCCATTTAAAAAAGCTGCATTTACATAATGCCTATACCCCCATTGTATCTAGGAGGTAACTAACTTACTTTTAATTTTACAGGCTTATAGGTAGAAGGGACTTACCTTGTCTCAAATAAAACATTAAACTGTAAACTTTTAAGTTAATGCTAAAATAGGTTAAGACTTTAGGGGACTGTTGGGAAGGCATAATTGGTTTTAAAACGTGAGGACATAACATTTAGGAGGGGTTAGGGGTGGAATGATATGGCTTGGCTGTGTCCCCACCCAAATCTCATTTTAAATTCCCATTTGTTATGGGAGGGACCTGATGGGAGGTAATTAAATCATGGAGGCAAGTCTTTCCCATGCTGTTCTTGTGATAGTAAATAAGTCTCACAAAATCTAATGGTTTTAAAAAGAGGAGTTCTTCTGCACAAGCTCTCTCTTTGCTTGCTGCCATCCATGTAGAACACAACTTGCTCCTCCTTGCCTTCCACAATAATTGTAAGGCTTCCCCACCCACGTGAAACTGTTAAGTTCATGAAACCTCTTTCTTTTATAAATTACCCAGTCTCAGATATGTCTTTATCAGCATCATAAAAACAAACATACAGAACAACCCAATCAGGCAGCAGCAGTCAGATGCTTTTCCACTGGGACATTTTGGTCCTCGGGGGAGTAGGTCCAGCTGGGAACCTTCATTTGTCTCTGGGCTTGGATGCTATCTACTGAGAGATTGAAGCTGTGGGAGAGGAAAGGGAGAGAGTAGGGAGCAGTCCCCAAGCAGTTCTCGTGCATTCCCCAAGCAGTGGCCAAGTACTACCCATACATATCACCAAATGTCATAGGGGCAACTGCTGGGGCTGATATCATGGGCAGTAAAGGAATTTACCAAGACAATTTTGGGGAAAGAAAGGCAGATTTGTTAGAAGGAAAATATGTTGCAAGGAAGCAAGGGGCAACACAGCAGAGAAGGGGCTATCTGCAAAGAGGAAGGGGCTGTCTGCAAAGAGGAAGGGCCTGTCTGCAAAGAGGCAGGGGCTGGAGGGAAGTTTTCTAAGGTTATGCTGGGGAGGCTACATGCAGGATGAGGTATTTGGGAACAGGATTTTGTGCCAGGGAGTTGTTTGTGATAAGTCTCTCAGAACAATTGTTCTCCCCCACCTGGAACCCCTTCCTCATTGTTGTTTCATTATCAGACTCCACACTTAGTTTTAGCCTCCTGATTGCAAGATAGCAGCCCTGCCTCCAGGAAGCTCTTTCTGAATCCCAGGCAGAAAGAAGGGAAATGTGCCCTTGCTCTTCTGCTTTTGAGATTTTCTCTTCATATTTGGAAAGGGAAAACCTCCACAGGGATCATATGGCCACCCACAGAGCAAGGGAGACAGGAAAGGTGAGTATTCTGCCCGTTTTCCCTCTATAGCAGAGCAGAACAAGGGAAAAGGAGGCACCTCGTGGTTTTCAGACATCTGGCCTTTATCTACCATAGTATACTTAATCCCTTATTAATATTTTTAGATGGGATCCTAAAAAGAATTTCTCCACTTATTACTATAGATAAACTTTTATTTAAAATTTTAAAGACACTAGATTAGGTTTATGTAGGTAATTATAAATGTAATGGTCAGACTACAAAAGCCCACTTTAAATATAAAAACCCAACCTGCTACTGGGAAGATTATGAACTAAAATTCCAAGTTTAGAAAAGTCTTCATGCATGCAGAGCTATTTGGGAAGAAAGGACCAAGAAGTTGAGTTAATATGTGCAAGCAATCGTTTTTCTTTATTTTTATTTTTATTTTTTCAGGAGTGAAAATTGAATCTAAAAACTGACAGCTAGAGGCTTTTGTGAATGTAGGTGGAATTTGTAGCAATGAAATATTTGAAGTGTTGTGTTTGATCCAGGATTATTTCTTTGTGCGTTTTCTCTTACATTTTATATTCTTTTTGATAGGGAAACAGGCCCAGATGTGTGAGCCACATGTTACTAGGTAGTGCTCAGGAAAGCCTAACCTGCCATCTGGAGTAGTTTACCTTCCACTTTAAGAACAGAAGAACTCAATCCCGTTTGCATGTGTCACTGCAGCCTTCAATATCCAAATTTCTATTCTGTAGTCCCTGTCTCTTCTTTCTATGAGTAAGGTAAAGGTACAGTTAGTTAGCTTCTCCTTGAGAACTGGTTTCAATAAGGTTAGCCTATGTCCCAAGAAACGGTCTCAAATGACATTTGACATTATAGCTATGATTTACTTCATGTTATTATTTAGGTGCCTATAACCAGTTCCACATGTCTTATACCAATCCATCCCTCCTCACTCAGGAAAGTGCTAAGAGTTTTCCAGCCATGGAAAGCTCAATGTGCGACTACTTTCTGTCTGAAGGCTAAACCATCATCCCTGGCTGGTGTAACCCATGATGTTACTGATGGTCTTGTGAGAGTCAAGACCTTGGACCCCCTAAAGGTTCACTGAAAAATTACTGACACAAGGCAGATTGATTAATAGGAGAAAAGGCATATAAATGTATTTAATATGTAGGCATGGGAGCCTTCACAATGAAGACCCAACCTTCTCCCTTCTCCCCAGCATGGTTTAGAAATTTATATACTATTCTGGCAAAACAGGTTATGGGAGAGGGGAGAAGAGGAATTCTATTGAGGGGATTACTGCAGAGAATGAATGGATGGAGAACAGAGATTAACTTATAAATAGTGAAACTGTCTTTGAAAAATTATTATTTTAACCTAAACAGACAGTGAGAGATAAATTATATCAGTGAGAAAATTGTAACAGTGAAAGAGATCTGAGCTAACCCATCCCCCAATCTTGCCTTTCCCTTAAATATTACCAGCTTATTAGGCAGAGCTAACTTTGGAAGACATTTAGATTATAATTTAAATGATAATAGGTCTCCCCACAAACTCAGCTGCTTTTGTAAAGCTAATGGGAGGCCCTCAGGGTGCGGGGAGGAGAGGAGTCTGAGTCCTGCTAAAGCTCAGATGTAAGCTATTGTCAGTCCTTATCCTGGAGGTTATAAGATATGCAACTTCCCAATTACCCCTGCACATAATATCATTAGTGTAGCCCTAACATTGGCCTTTGAGATATCTTTTCAGGGTTTTTGCATGTCTGACACCCATGACTCCACCTGGACTCATTTGTATCTGCCAACCCCACTCCTGTGGCCCCACCCAGAAGTGATTCAGCTTGCAGAAGAAGGGCTTCAGCTTCCTGTGGTTTGTCTCAGCCCCAACCAATCAATTGCATAGCCACCCCTAACCCTTTCCCAAACTGCCTTTGAGAAACCTCTAACCTATAAATTTTGGATGAGAATGATTTTAGTACTAACTCCATCTCCCACGTGGTACGGATGGCCTTGGGTCTATTAAACTCTTTCTCTACTGCAATGCCATAGTCTTTTTTTTTTTTTTTTTTTTTTTTTTTTTTAAAAAAAAAAAAAAA
>NW_022436999.1:6857557-6999544 GCF_009761245.1 Sapajus apella
AAAAGAAAAAAAAGAAAAAGAATACAGGAAAGGAAGAAACAGGAAGAGGAAGAGGGAGAGAGAACAGGGGTGTTGCTTTATTGCCCGGGCTAGAATGCAGTCTAAAACTGGGTATGCCTGTAATTGTGTTTAATAATAGAGACATAAAAAAAAATGAGGGAATAAAATAATTAACAAGCAGCCAACCAATATTTCATTTAAACCTGTAAATACGTGTGATGTAGTACTGATAAGAGTGTATATTTTGTGTATTTAAAGTGGAGAGTTCTATGAATGTTAATTAAGTCTACTTGTTCCAGATCTGAGTTCAAGTCCTGGATATCGATGTTAACATTCTGTCTCATTGACAATGCCATAGTCTTTACTTCTGCAGAGGGCAGGAAAAAACCCTTGGGCAGTTATAATAGTTCTGTTTGACAGTGAAAGGGTCTGTTCAGATGTGGTTACATGCTTGGTCTTACAGGAAGAAGAAGAAAAAAATAGTTGTTCTTCTTGGTGGTCCTGGATCTTAGGCGGATAAAGGACCTTCAACTTTTTTGGGAAAGACGGTGGTGGAGTCAATGGGGAGATCAGACAGAACTTAAGGTTTCTTAAGTTCAGCATGGCAAAATGCCATATTTTGGGATATGAGTTTCTGAGCCCTAGACAATATCTTTTGTGGAACAGCTTTCATTTTTCATAGCACCTTTGTCCTTGAAGCTCTCCCTGTTTTATGAGCCTCACTGGCTCCCAGTTCTAGCTTTCAGCTCTCTTATTCCCCCTGTTTCTCTATGTCAGCTTTCCTCCTCCCCTTTCTCCTGTAGGGAAGGGAAAAAATAATATTTTGCTTCTGCCCTTCCAGGTTCTTGGCTAGGTCTCTGTAATGAAAGACAGATGAACAAGGGAAAAACGAACAGAAGTTTACATGTATATTTCACACATACATGGGAGAAACTCAGGATGAGTAATTCAAAGGGGTGGTCGAAACTTCAGTTTAAATTTCAACCAAAGAAAATGAGCTTTTGGGTTTCGAGGTAGGGGAGGCAAGTTTTGGAAAAGTAACCGCAAAAAGTATGGTAAAGAGGGATAAGATTTATAGTGCAGACTTAAGCAGTCTTTTATTAAAAGTATTGTGGTACAGAGAGGGAGATGACTTTACAAATGGAAATTTCCTTTATAAATGTAAATTTCACTTACAAAAGAAAAACTTATACTCCTGTCTTTGCTGTTTCTCAAAATAATCAGCTCAAAATATTCTTGATGTCAAAAAGGTATATTTTGGGGTGGCGTATTCTGGTCTCCAATATTCCTGTCCCTTTGCTTGTCTCTGTATCAATTTCTCAGTTTTGTTTGTTTTTTTTTGTAAAGCCCTTCTTCTTGCTCTCACACTGAGAGGGTTTCTATTTCCTCTCAGAGTGCAATCAGAAGAACGACCTCCTCAGGAAACAGACTCTCCATTTCTGGGAATTCTTGCTCTTTAGAAGCAAAACTGGGTAGCTTTCCTTACTTCAAAACATCTATAGCCACAGCTGGTTGCAGAGGCCTGCAGGGATCCAAACCTCTGAAGTTCAAAGGCTGTCTGCTGATTAGCACCCTGAAGAGACTAGGGAAAATATGCCTTGGGGCTTTTAATCTTCCACAAGAAAGCCACAATACAAATTGTCTATTTACACTCTAATGAATAATGAGGATCTGGAGAACGACCAGCTGTCTAGGAAATGTCAGTAACAGTGTAAAAAGGGTAAAGAGAAGGACCTGGCTGGAGATGCCACTGGGTTCCCAACAATCACAGCTCGGGTGAACAGTTATGGCCAAGGAGTTCCTCCAAGGCCCCCATAAGCAAACTGGGAGTGAATGAGTGTTCAGTGAGAATAAGAGATCCAGACCATTCTCTATCTTAATGGGGATTGTGGAAAGGGCCATGAACCCAAAATGAAGAGATTTCGTTCTAGTCTTGGCTTTTCCTCTGATTAGATATGTCGGTCTTACTTTCCATTACTTCTGTGGGCTTAACTTTTTAAAATTATTAAATCTACAGTCTCCAGCTAGAAACACATGATTCTGATACCCTAGAGGTTTCTATTCTCAGTGAACTATACCAGCAGAGCCCGCAGAAGAGCAAGGATGTTCTTTGAAGACTGGTTCCCAGAAGGAATGTTTAATATGACAGGAATTGAAAATGCAGTGCCAACATTACATTAAGGAGTAGCAGTGCTTTGTAGTTGGTCTCAAAAGTTTTTTATTATTGTGTCAGACTAGAATATTCCATACTGGTTCTCATGCATTCTTAGAGTAATGGATTCAAAGAAACTTAAACATCTTCAAAAAAGAAACTTAAAAAGCTATAAGATGGCATAGGGGCTTCATCTCCCATTTTTTATCCCTTGTCCCCCCAAAAATTGAAAAGCAGAGGCTCAACTCTCAGATAGCAGACATATGTTGAAACAAAGATCTTAGACCATCAAGAATAGAAACTGTAGGGTCAAGGGAAACTTTCCTTCTGCCCTCTGAAAGTTTCATAATTTGAGTCTCTGGAATAAACCGGACGGTAGACAGATTAACATGAGAAAAGGCACACAAATTTATTATATGCATGTGCATAGGAATCCCATAAAATAGGAGGCTCAAAGCAGGACCAGATAGTCAAAACTTAAATAGCATTTTGAGCTATGTAAAGAAATAGGAGACTGGGGTATCTTTAAGGGAAGTAGCAATAGGTCTGGGATGTTAAGAGGAGGAAATGTGTGTTGAACAAAGGCTGTTTTACGCAGGTAAAGTCTCTCAGGTAGAAGTTCTCAGAAGAATAGGTAGTATCGACCTTTAGTCTATTTTCCTGTGAATTAACCTTCTTGGTTTGGTGAGAGTATAGGGAGGGTGCTGAGCACAATTGCATTCCTTCTGGAGGAACTTCTCCTAAACAGGTAAAGGAACTTGAGAGAAAGCTCCTCCCTGCATTTGCTGCTCCCCAGGAGCTCTCAGTTTGAAGCCCAAAGCTGCATATTTTTAGATATCATTTTCTAAGCCCCAATAATAACATTATTATAAACCAAGAAAAATGTTTTCTGTTATTATTATAAACCAAGAAACCAAGGCTTAGAGAATTTATTTGCTAGAGTTCTCACAGTGAATAAGTCAGCTTATCAGGATTTACATCCATATCTGTAGGTGGATGTGGAAGCTAAGGCAACTCTATCTTGGATGCTAATCTACCATATTGGCATCTGATTAACCCCTGTTCTTGAAAGGCCTTTAAGATCTCCTGTTTATCTATGGTTCCTTGTGTAAAAGTAGGTGCTTACTGTAAATCCTGCCCTTAGGTCAAACCACCCTGATGCTATTATAGTTCAGTTGTCCTAGAGATCTCTGCTGAATCACTCTCCTGAATCACCCCTCCTCTATGGTATGTAAGCCCTGGGTCTGGAGAGTAATAATGTGGGAATCCACCATCTTGTCTTACCATCTCCTGAGACACAGACATGGCTTATGTTTGTAAGTCCCCATTAAATGTGAGTTAAAAAAAAAAAAAAAACTGGCTATGTCAGTTGTTTTCTTTGAGCTTTCAGTTTCCTTGGACTTTGGGATAGGTTTGCATAGACCTGACCATTGAAAAAAGTGGGATTTGTAGCAGTGGAGTAATTGAAGCATTCTGTCAGATCCAGGGAGGTTATTTTTTTGTGCCTTGTCTGACTCTAGGGGTTGTACATTCAACTGCTTTGCTCTGGTGTCTTTGCTTCTTGTCAGGGGTCTATGGCCTCACTCTGTACAGCTGCTACCATCAGTAATATAGGAGACCAGAATATGCCACCCCAAAATGTGGAGTGCCTATGCCACTTTGGCATGAGGATTATTTTGAGCTGAAAGCAACTGAGCAGAAATAAATACAAGGAAAGCTCTCTGCCCTTCACCTTTGCCTCTGAGTAGGACATAAATTTACAATGTCAAAGGTGTCACCCCTCCCTCTCTACCAGACAAAAGTTGATCACTAAGACAACTTTTGATCCTGATCAGCTTGGAGGCTACACCGGAGGAGTCTAAAACAACAAACTCCCCTTTGTCTGCCTTCCCTCCATTGGTTATCCATGGAGACACAAAGTCCTTTTCCTTTGTCCTGTCACTTCTCTAAAAATTTACTTTTTTTGTTGAAAATACTATATAATCTGGATTTCAAAGCCACTTCTTTGAGAAGTGCTTATTCCCTGTAAATCTTCCATGTATACATGAGGTATATGTGTTAATAAATGTATGGTTGTTTTCCTCTTATTAGTCTCTCTTTTGTTATAGGAGTCCATCCCATCTAAGAACTATGAAGGGAAAAGAGAACATTATTTTTCCTTCCCTATACTATAATAACATCTAATGCATCCATTTCGAAAGGCTTCTGGAACACTGGGGTTACATGGAAATGTACTAGGGTTCTGTGAGGGTCACTTTTTTAGTGGAGGTAGCCTCTAGGTATCTTTGTGAATCACTACCTATCCCCACACTTCATCTTGGCTTTGTGAATAGTTTATTATTTCCCCTTGAATCCAAATGATTTTTCTTTCCTTCTTCAAATTACATCCCTCTCTTTATTTCTAATGCAATTAGAGACTGTTCCAGAAAGCTAAGTCTGCAAGTGTTTCTGGCTAAAGCTGAAAATTCATATGTTTGTTTAATTGTAACCCAAATAGAAAACAACGTGAGGAAGAAAGTCCCTTCCAACCTACATCTCTAATCCCATTGCCCCATTTTTTCCCATGCAACACCTTGTGGTTATATAATGTTCCCTTCAGTGGGGCTGGAGAGGGCGGAAGGGTCTAGTGTAACTGCTGAGATGGGACTTGGGCACTCTTAGATTCTTGGTTATGGCTTCATCAAAACATTGTTTCAAATTCATAGAAGTTGGGGAATTCAAACAGTGTCCCTATGTTTTTTTCCATTTTGAATGAAAAATTTTTGGCAACAAATGAGAAATTGGCCAAAACAAAGGGGCTACATGTCCTGCCCATACAAGTCCAAAATCCAACAGGGCAGTCATTAAATCTTAAAGCTCAAAAATGATCTCCTTTGACTCCATGTCTCATATCCAGGTTATGCTGATGCAAGAGGTGGGATCCCGTAGTCTTGGGCAACTCCACCCCTGTGGCTGTGCAGAGTACAGCCCCCTGCCCTGGCTGTTTTTATGGGCTGGCATTGAGCATTTGCAACTTTTCCAGGCACATGGTACAAGTTACTGGTGGATCTACCATTCTGAGTCCTGGAGGACAGTGGCCCTCTTCTCACAACTCCACTAGGCAGTGCCTCAGGGGGACTCCGTGTCGGGACTCCAACCTCACATATCTGTTCCACAATGCCTTAGCAGAGGTTGTTCATGAGGGGTCCATCCCTGCAGCAAACTTCTGCCTGGACACCCAGGCATTTCCATACATCCTCTGAAATCTAAGGAGAAATTTCCAAATCTCAATTCTTGACTTCTGAACGCCTGCAGGCCCAACACCACATGGAATCTGCCAAGGCTTGGGGCTTGCACTCTCTGAAGCAACAACCTGAGCTGTATGTTGGCCCCTTTTAGCTGAGGCTAGGATACAAGATGCCAAGTCCCAAGGCTGCACAGAGCAGCAGAAGGGGCTGGATCCAGCCTGCAAAACCATTTTTTCTTCTAGGTCTCTGGGCCAGTAACGGGAGAGGCTGCTGTGAAACATTTTCCCCATTATCTTGGCAATTAACATTTGGCTCCTCATTACTTATGCAAATTCCTGCAGCTAGCTTGAATTTATCCAGGGAAAATGGGTTTTTCTTTTCTATCACATGATCAGGCTGCACATTTTCCAAACTTTTATGCTGTGTCATCTTTTGGATGCTTTGCTGCTTAGAAATTTCTTCCACCACATACCCTAAATCATCTTTCTTAAGTTCAAAGTTCCACAGATCTCTAGAATAGGGGCAAAATGTTGCCAGTTTCTTTGCTAAAGCACAGCAGGAGTGATCTGTACTCCAGTTCCCAACAAGTTTCTCATCTCCATCTAAGACCACCTTAGCCTGGACTTCATTGTTCACATCACTAACAGCATTTTGGTCAAAACCATTCAATAAGCCTCTAGGAAGTTACACACTTTCCCACATCTTCCTATTTTCTTCTGAGCTCTCCAAATGTTTCAATCTCTGCCTGTTATCCAGTTCCAAAGTCACTTCCACCTTTTCAAGTATCTTTATAGCAGTAGCCCACTCTCTGTGATACCAATTTGCTGTATTAGTCTATTTACATACTGCTATAAAGATACTACTTGAGCCTGGGTAATTTATAAAGGAAAGATGTTTAATTGACTCACAGTTCTCCATTGCTGCATTGCTGCATTACAATCATGGCAGAAAGGGAAGCAAACACATCCTTCCTCACAAGGCAGCAGGAGAGAGAAGTGGTAGGAGGAAAGGGGAAAGAGCCTCTTATAAAACCATCAGTTGTCGTGAGATCTCACTCACTATCACAAAACAGCATGGGGAAACCACCCCCATGATTCAATTGTCTCCCACCAGGTCTCTCTCTAGACATGTGGAGATTATGGGGATTATAATTTGAGGTGAGATTTTGGTGGTGAGACAGCCAAACCATATCAAGTAAGAACTGTGCAAGGCACATGCCCCTCTTTAGGGACTGCTCCTATTCAGCCTCAGTTAATTTTTGCCTCCGGGAACTGGAGATTCAACATAATTATATCTTTTAATTTTTCAAGAGAATCTAGAAATTTACATGGAAGCTCTGAATTTTTGAATGTTGGAAGCTAATTTTAAAAAGTGAAAAATACTCTACGGGAAAAAAAAACCCCAAAAACCTACATGTAGGATAAATAAAACATAGACTTGGCATTGTAAGCTGCCATTTTGCACCCTTTACTCTAGAACTTTATAGAGTGATAGTAGAACCAGGACTTGTGTAAAGAGAAGAGGAAAGCATTAGACATTTTGAAATTTCAGAGGATATTGGCTGGTGCTCTGTTACACTGGGTACAGCTGCATGAGGCCAAAACTGAATGCCTGAAGAGGATTTGAGCAGAGGCTGACAATGTGGACAGACCTCCTACTTGAAAAACATGTTAACTTTGGGTTTGAATACATGTTGACAAAGGTCTATGATTTTATGCAACCAAGAAATAGGCACTATGAGAATTAAATGGAGGGACAAGTTACTTCCAGTTGTGTATATCGACGTCATCATTGCTGGCATGATTACTCTTACGATGTCTTTAAAAGGAAGGTGGGGATTGGATTGCTGGAGACTGGCCTGCTTGTTGCTTAGGCTTCTATGAGGAAACTAACCTGAACAAGAGAAACAACCCAATCTATGTAATGATATGACATTAAAACCAGAACTTAAAGAATAGGAAGGATTTGGACACAAAAAAAGCTTGGATAAGAAAACAGTACCCTTGGAGGAGGCAGCAGTATGCATAAAGTCACAGGGATAGAATATATATATATATATATATATATATATATATATATACACACACACACACACACACACACCACATTCAGGCAACCTCCAGTGGTTAGATTTCACTATTTCTTTTACTTTTTTAACAAACACTGGCCTAGCTTCTAAGTGCTTTACAAATATTAACTCATTTAATTCTTATAACATTACTATGAGGCAGTTATAATCAATAGTACTAATCATGCTCATGTTATATTCTTCAAACTTATGTATGAGGAAACTGAGTGTCTTATTATTTAATCATTTGTTAAGTTTGGATGATGGGTGGGGCAGAACACAAGGACCTCTGGACAGGTGCAAGTCAGACATTTTATTCCTTATAGCACCCAATGAGAGAATGCTGCTACACAGAGTTACACAGGGTGCTACCCCCAGGGAAAGGGGTAACAGCAGCTACAACTGTTAAGAGGGGGCTTATGTATGGCAAGTGGGTGGGGTTAGCCAGGTTTCTCAGGCTTCTTGTGGACTGGATATTTTTAATGCTTCTGCAAAAGCAAGCAAGAAGGGGACACATCCTTAGGGCTCTGGCATCAGGCAGCTGGATGTGTAAGTTGTAACCTAGGTGAGTTAGAGCCCAATAAAGAGGGTTGGAGTGTGGATTTAGGAAACTACCTGCAAAGGAGAATTGACAGTTTTTTAGCCGTAATATCAAAACTGGGACAAGACAGCACTTGTGAAATATTATATTACCTTCAGGCACAGAAAGATCCAGTTACCTGCCCAAGGTCACCCATTAGTAAGTGGAAGAGGCCAGATTCAGCACCAGCAGTCCGCTTCCAGAGTTCACGTGAGAGAAGGCTAGAAAAGTGAGTAGAGGATCAGATCAAGCAGGCACTTGAAAGCCAAACATAGGCATTCTGGCTTTCTTTGGTCAAATGAAACGGTGGTAGAGGGATACAGCTGGCGCATGAAAGCAAGCTTGTAGAAGGATATATGATATGACAATGGGGCCTCGGCTGCAAACAAGCTGTCATCCTTGCCAAATTGTTATCTTTTATCTCTACGCATATATTTTTCACTTTTCCCCCTTTTTTGGTGGGCCCTTCTTCCTCTGAAACATGTGTGGTTTGAACTGGTCATTTGAGAAAAGATTATGGCAATGTAGATGGCATTTTGGTAGACAAGGGGAAAAGGACCTTTACAAATATGTATCTGATATTTAAAATTCCTGTTTAGAACATCCTGCCTATACACCTCTGGGCAAAGTCTTTTTATTTGGAGGGTTGCACCTCTCCTCTTTGCCCTCTTAGTCCTTTTTTCTGCTACTTCATTTGGCATTCATCAAATAGATGATTACAAATGCAATTGTCTGTTTGATTAATTCCTTCAATCTAAGCTAACTTCCTATATTCATATTGAACAAATAAGGCATTGGATATTTTAAAAAATCATCTGTTAGTTTTGTCTTTGTCCTAAAAAAAATTAGCCAAGAGTTGTGAGAGAAAGAGACTGTGAAACTGAGAGAAGTGCCAGAGCTGCTCTGCCTGGGGAAGCAGATTTTGTGCCTTATGTGTTCTCTTTACCCTGGCATGCTGTTAAGCATTTGGAAGCTGAGCCCTCACTCAGCCCAAAAGGGCAGATTGTTGGAGCAATTGCCCCTTCGGATGTCTTTAAGACGAAGGGGTGGGTGAATGGGGTGGATTGCTGGATACTTATCTGCTTGGTGCTCAGGTTTCTGAGAGCAAACTAAACGGCAGGAAGGAAGCCTAACAATTGACTCAAAATCCCTAACAACACTGTGGGATTTGTTGTAATCACTCCCTAGAATAAGCATTAAAAAGAAGTTTATTTCTTCTGCCCATGGCCAACCAGAAGGGTGGTAGCTTAGACAAGCATGAAGTTTGAGGCCTCTCAAACACACCCTGGGGTCCTTGCTTTCTCTCCATCCATGGCTGAACAGGGCCAGCCCCAGCTGAATCTTGAATGAGGCAATAAACTCTCCAGCAGTTCACAAACACTTTTTCTTTACAATAATATTAGCCCCCACGCTTTGCCTAGGGCTTTCCAATTCACCAAAGCTCCTACTTAATTTGTGTCATCTGGACCTCAAACAATTTTCCAGGCTGACCCCTCCCACATTGAGGCTGCTGTCCCCTATCTGCTACTCCTCCTCCCCCACGACCAAGCACTGTGTGGACTGTTGTGAATTGAAACCAAGTCCATGGGTCTCTCTCAGTTGTCTAATTAGTTTAACCCATTAGAGGTGAGGCAGCTGTGAGTGAAAATGGGTTTGATTTTGAAAATGAACACCCATGGGGACTACTTGCCTTCTTGTATTTTATTTTCAATAAATATTTCAAATAACAGATTTTTTATTAAAAAGTGATAGTGAAGCCTAGTTGTTTTGGGGACTATTTTATGTGTTTATGTGAGGAAAACAACCTTCTAGTTGCACCACAAAGCCTATTATTCGTATAATCATGGGAATTGTCCTCCTTTTCTCCACCAGACATTTGCTAAAGGCCTTCTACACCTCAATTACTGTGTTGAGCCTTCCTGTAACATGAAGATGAGCATCCTTAGTGCTGAGCCTGAAGGGGCTTCTAAGGAAGAGGCCAAAAGTAACCTGCCAATGGCAGATGATATCCCAGGAGCAGGTAAGGATGCAGTCAGGTAAGATAGGTAAGTAGGTCAATACATGCAAGTACATACAAATAAATACATGCAACTCAGACCCTTCCAAGCCCAGAGATGCATAACCATATGGTACAAGGGTTCAGTTAAAAAAAAAAAGCTATAACCAGTCCTGTTGATAGTGAGAGAGGCAGTTCCCCAGTGAAACCCCACCTTCAAGCCAAAAAACAGCCTGAAGGCTGAAAGACGACACTACTGGTCACAGATGAAACCCACGACCAAGAGTGAGAACTTCTGTTCCTGTTTGCCATCCCTTACCCAATTGATTCTTTCTGAATAACGCCTTTTAACCAATCAAATAGTGCCTTTTCCAATACTACATATGGCCTGCGTCTCCCCTATTCTGAGCCCATAAAAGCCCCAGACTCAGCCACTTTGGGGAGACTTCCCTGCCTTCAGGTCGAGGAACCACCCTGATGTCCCCTCTCCATGGAAAGCTGTGTCATCACTCAATGAAACTCCCTACCTTGCTCACTCGATTGTCAATATATTCTCATTCTTCTTTTATGCTTGGGACCCACCAAGTGCAGGTACCTAGAAAAACTGTCACACTGGCCTTTTGCCCTCACCAGCGGAGGGCAGCCACTCCACACAATGAGGCCAGAGGCCAACTGAGCTGCTAACACTCTGCCCTCTGTTGGGCTGTGGATGGCAGAAATAAAAGAGTTAATTAGCACACTAATACCTCTTCTGGGGCTTCAGGGTTGTGGGCACCCTTGCCTGGGTGCCACCTTATTCCCCTTGAGATGACATGCCTTATCTAGCCACAGGCCCTGCACGGAGCTTACTCCTGTGTCAGTGCTCGGAGTGGCTGGCCAGATCCCGCACTTGCTCACTCATGTGCTCCCTTCTGCAAGAGGCTAAGTGCAGTGGGCCAAGTAGTTGGGACACCCCTGCTGTGAGTCTGGCAAAGGGGTTAAGAGAAAATTCCACCATCAATATGTCAATATGGAATAATATAGAAAATGTTTTTGAATGCTTTCAAATATCCTGACAGTTGGTTACATTGATAATGCTTACCTAATATATTTATGCATACATGTGTACACATACACACACACCTACACATATGCATGTGTATGTATATATGTATACACAGATAGTTATAAATTTACTTTTATCTTCCTTTAAGAATTAATTTCAGTGTTATTTGATATAATTTATTGATTATTGACACAATTATAAAATTATTTCAAAGTTAGAAAAAAGTATGATTAATTTTGATATGCAGTCAAAATTTTATATGATCATATACATTTAAAGTGTAAAAACAGGAAAAGCACACAGGCTTTGGGACCACTGTGTTGCTTTCTCTGTAGTGGGAGAGGAGATCCACAGTAAACTGAGCACTAAACCATGACTCTCTCTGCATAGTATGTGTGTAGGGGTCAATAAACCAAGAGGTCAATAAACCAGGGGTCAATAAACCAGCGGTCAATAAACTAAGGCCTGTGGGCCAAGTCCAGACTGCAGCTTGCTTTTGTAAATAAAGAACATAGCCACATTCTTTGCTTACTGATGTCTGTGGCTACTTTAGCAGTACAATGGCACAGATGAATAGTTGGAAAGATCACCTTACGGCCTACAAAATCTAGCATAGTTACCATCTGGTTCTTTTCGAAAAAATCTGTGGCAAGGATTCCTGTATGGCATTTGGGAACAGAAGTCTGTACTGTGTTCAGAGCTGGACAATAACAACATCAGAATGCAGGTACCAAGAGCTTAGCGTATCTCTGTAGAAAACTCTGCCTCTGAGTATGTGGGCCACTGTGGTTATTGCTTACTCAGGAGTCCTGCTGTGTGGGAACCACGTGCCTATCATCATACTAACTCTATTTGAACCCTTGACCACTCCTACAAATTCTCTAAGTTCTACCCCCATCTCTGAATGGACAGGATATGCAGAAAGCCCTTCATTTTTGGGGGTCAGGAAGGACAAGCATAGTCATCCTATACTGAGTCCCATCATGTCATCAGTGACCTGGACATTGTAAAGAGCTCCAATTCTTGCTGCTTCCTCTGCCCTTGTATACACGGAGGCTTGAAACTTACATTGCAGAACACAGAAGACAGGGGCTTAGTATGATTCCTGTCAGTTCAAAACTTTACTAGTTTGAAGATTTTCCAGAGCTGTAGAACCAGAAAGGCAAGGAGACTGCTTCTCCCATGATATAAGCACAACATTTCATAAGGAGTTAAGGTTTGAGGCTATCTATCTGGGTCGAGATCTTCCTCATGCAATAGATGTTCCTTAGTTTCAATATGTGTCAATATAAATGTATTAGGAAAGAACCATTCTGATTTCAGGATAATATGGACCAGGTGGGAAGATAATGTTGAGACAATAGCTAAGGTCAAATTAAAGTACCTTTGTCAGTTAATATTGTATGATACTGACTTTTATAATTAAAATGTAGTTCCCTGCTAATCTTAAAGTCCTAAACTCCATGGGCCCAAGCAATTCTCCCCACCTCAGCCACTCAAAGTGCTGAGATTACAGGTTTGAGCTACCACACCAGGCCTGAAAATTTAATATAAAATGGTCCTGGATTGGTTGTGTCCCCAGATATTTGGTAGAGATAAATTCAAATTATCTCTGGAGAGACTCACTTTAAACTCAAGCCTCAACAAATTCCAAGGAATCTTGGCTCAGAAGTATAAATCACTGAGCATATTAGGAAGCAAGAGAGTCAGCAGAAACCAAACCATAGAATGAGGCCAGCAAAGTCTGTATTTGTTAAAGTTATCAGTGATAACATATAGAACAAGTATGTTCAATGTTTAAAGAAATTAAATAGAGCTTACTGAAAGTATATTAAGGGAAAATATATCGTTTCAGATTTCAAAAATAATGGAATAGAATTGAACACTACCTAAATTTTTATTTAAGATTTGAAAAATATGGTGAAAATTATGGATTGGTTAAGTAGCAAATTTGACAAAATTGAGAAGAGATTTAGTAAGCTGAAAGATAGATGTAAGTAAATTTTCTAGAATTCATTATAGGGAGACTGAAGATGGAAAATGTAAAAGAGAAGGTAAAGGATATGGGTAATAGAAAGAGAGGCTGTAATACATGTCTAATCAGTCTCAGAAAGAGTGAGTTGAAAGAATGAAGGAAAGAGAAAATTAGAAAATATAATGGCTGAAAATATTTCAGAATTAATAAAAGATGTCAATCCCAAATTTTGTACATCCAAAGAATCCCAAGCATAATAACTAAAAGAAAACTCACTTATAAACTCATTGTGTTTACACCCATATGCATCTGCTGTTGTAAAACGGCAGAACACAATAATTAAACAAAAGATCTTAAAAGCAGCAAGAAAGAAAAAATATAATACCTACAAAAAGGTGTAGGTAATTGTTCAGTAACAACAGAAGCCAGCAGGCAGTGAGAAAAAAATCACAAATGGAAATTTTTAGTTAAAGGATAAAGCTTGTCACACTGAATTTTAAATAATCCATCCAATGACTGTTTATATGAGACTTTACCTAAACATAAGAACAGAGAAAAGTTGCGAGTAAAAGCATGAGAAAAAGTATATGCAGGCAAATAGCAACAAAACACAATTTGGTATAGCTGTGTATATTATTATCAGCTAAAACAGACTTTAAAGTAAAAGGCTTTTCTAGAGATGAAGAGTATCTAAATAATAGTTAAAGGTTTAATTCACTACAAAGATATAACAATTTTAATCTTGAATGCACCTAATTATATGTCTCTTAACTGATGAAACTCTGAGGAGAAATAGACAAAACTATAATAAAGTGGTGGATTTTAATATACATCTCTCAATAATCAATAAGTCAAGTAGACAAAAGATTCAAAACTTAGAAGATTTGAATAATACAAAAAGCAACTTGATTCTAATGGCCATATAGAGTGCTTCAAACAACAAATGGAGAACATACATTTTTATCAAGTTTTCATGGGCCATCTATAAAAATTGATTCTAATCAATTAAGCAAATCTTTACATGTTTTAAAGATTTGGTGTTATTCAGACCATATTCTATGACTGCAATGCTAACAAATTAGAAATAAAAACTAAAAAGATAACTTAAGAAACATATGTTTGTACATTTTAACACTTACCTCAAATAATCCTTGCATCAGAAATAGTAAGTATTAAAAAATTTGTGGTAAAGCCTAAAGCAGTAACTAAATTGAACACTATCCAAATTTTCATTTAAGATTTGTATACATAAACACATGTATAGATGTATATGTGAGACACAGTCAGGAAAATGACTTCCCAAGAATACATGGGAAATAATTTTTATTCAGGATAAATGTAAAATCAGGTTATTTACCAAATTAATGGACTGGCAACTTCACTGGAAATGAATGCTATGTTGTCTTAGTCTTTTGGTCAACAGCCTTGGTATTCAGGAAATAAGGCAGAGTTTATGCTTAGATTATTCATAATAGTATACTAGTAGGTATTCCATGCCTTCTAGTTTGCGGATTATTGAAAATTTTGACAAGATATATGAACTGTGACAGGCTGTGGTTGTTGCAAATTGTTAGCAAAGTACAGATTGTAGGTATTATTTACAGGGTTCTTTTGCATTTAGAACTGAACGATAAAAAACTACATAATTAAACGAGATTTGGTGATACTCAGGGAAATTTATAGTCTTAAATGTATATTATACTTAGAGATAAATGCATAGCCTATTATACTTACATTAGAAAAGAAGAAAGGCTGAAAATAAATAAGCTAAGCACCCAAATTTTGAAGTTATGCAGTTAAAAATAGACTAAAATTCCAACATAGAAAATAATAAAAGGACAGAAATTAATGAATTATGAAAGAAAGCTACAGTAGGAGGACCAACAAAACTAAACATTTTCCTTTGAAAAGCCTTAAGAAATTGACAAATCTCTGGCAGAATTACTTAAGAAAAAAAGCAGAAGCTACAAATAAACGATAATATAAGCTATAAGTAAATATAAAGAATGAAACAAGACAAAACTACTGAAGCAGGCAAGTTTAAGAATACTACAAAAGAATAGTATGAATAGCTTAATGGCAGTGAAAGTGAAAGCATGAGAAATGTTCAAATTTGTGGAAAGTATAAATTTTCATAAAATATAAAATATGGATAAAGCAGCCAAAATTCTGCTACCCTTTCTTGTCTGTCTTGTCCATTGCTCTGTCCTTAGCACTTATCACACAGTAGGGTCACATAATTAAAATTAGACACAATAGCTGTTAACATATTGGTATACTTATTTTTGTGTATGTCTTATAACATAGTTTATTTGTATATTGATTTTTAGGCATCATTGTTACAGATACCTTCACAGATACTAGAGAAAAATAATAAAGTGTAATGATAGCATATTTTTTATTATTCTTAAAGCAGCTAATCTTATCTAAATTTCCTTCGCAATAAAGTGAACAATATGTTATTCATACAACAATACTATTGTGAAGAAAGAAGAGAGATTTTTCTAGCAATTCTTCTAAGACAGCATTCTAGCTAAAAATAATGGTGTTCCATTATTTTTAGCAAAGACTGGAATGGCATTATTATTATTTTATGATATTATTAAACAAGATTTGCAATCACTATAGAGGGGGGAATACAGCTTAAGACCTCAATTTCCTGGCACACTGAAAGGCAATGAAACAAAAAAGGAAAAACAGTGTGAGACAGTGTAAAGAAAGATTTCCTCTGACCATAGACCTCATCTGAAAACACACAATACAATGTTAGGAGCTAATCCCTAAATTCTCTGTTACCACAACTTTTCTGTATCTTCCCTTCAATAAAATAGTTTTTTTAAAAATTTTCTTTGAAAAGAATACATGTGAAATATATATATATATATATATATATATATATAATATGTGAGATAAATATGTGTGTGTGTGTGTGTCTGTGTATACATATATGTAGTACTTGCTTATTTGGGAATGTCTTTGTTGCTTTCCCAAATGAAAGGCAACTTATCCAAGTAGAAAATTCTTATGGATCCTATGCTCTCATTCTCACAAACTAGTATTATGTATTTTTTGCTAGTTACATGTGTACATATGCAAAGGTACACAGAAAATTCTGAAAAGATACATACTAAATTTTCAGCAGTAGTTATCTCTCTTAATAAAGGTATTTCAGTGTGTGCACGTGTGTGTGTGTGCATGAGTGTGGTGTTGGGAGTGGGCAGTGGTCAGACATCCCATTAATGTTACCTGTAGTATTTAAATTTTTCTAATCAAGGAGGGAGTGAAACATTACCAGTAAAATTAAAACTTAATCTTGTGGGTCATAACATTTTTCCTTCATGATTTTATAGACATTGTTTTATTGCCTTCTGGCACTTAATAAATTTCTTTAATAATTTTTGAATGCCAACCATGCATCGTTGTACAGGGGATACAATAATGAGGAAAGATGAACTTCACTGAGCTTAGAGCAAACTGGAAGACAGAGACCTGATAATGTAATCTGAAAACAAAAACACGTCAGGCACAGTGGCTCATGCCTGCAATAGCAACACTTTGGGATGGCAAGGTGGGAGGATCATTTGAGCCCCAGAGTTTGAGATCAACCTGGGCAACCCCTTCTCTACAAAAGCATTTAAAGAAAATTGCCAGGCATGGTGGCAGAAGCTTATAGTCCCAGCTATTCAGCAAGCTGAGGCAGAAGGATTGCTTGAGCCCAGGAGTTTGAGGTTACAGTGAAATATGATGTGCCACTCACTGCATTGTAGCCTGGGTGACAGAATTAGACCCTGAAAAAAAAAAAAAAAGAAAAATGAAAACAAAAAGTTCACGTCAATTTTGTCTTCTATTTTATAACATTCATTCTATTTTAATTTTTGAAATGCCTTTAATTACTTTTTATATAGCTTATTTTACCCAAATAGTTAAGCAAAATTAAAATCACTGAAAGATGCTCCATCCTTATTCTGTGGCTTTCAGTGTGCCTTGACCCACTCAGTGGGTTCCTGAGAAATCTAATTTGGGAAGCACCATCTTAAATGTTGGCTGTTGTTATTTGCCCAAGTTTTCTTTCTTCTAGGGATGCCGTTCCCTTCTTGAGCAGGAGCATTCTTAATTACACGTCAAGATCCAGCTCAAATCCTACCTCTTAATTTAAAATTACTCAACATATTCATTCAATAGAGAGTTCATGAGAGGCTCTTCCTATTAGCCTGCCTGAACCACCCCTCCCATGAGAACTGACTCAGCCTGCTTTGTATTTCCATAGCCCTTTGTAATGCCCCTGTCATAGTTCTAATCCCATCATGTTAGGGCTTAATTTGGATGTGTCTATTGTCACTAGTTTAGTGAAGGCAAAAACAAAAAAGGATCTTACTTATTTTTGCACCTTGGAGCCCGTCACAGTGCCTAGTATATGGGTGGAGCTCTTTTCACCAGAAAGGGAAACGTCACAGAGATTTTGAATGATGTGTGCTGTTGAACTCTGATAGTAAAGAGATTTACCTGGATCACTGTTTCCTACAGCAGAAACACCTGGAGGGCTTGGGTAAAGTCTCCCACTCTTGCCTTTACTCGTTTCAGGCTGAGGATGTTTGCAAGAGGTAGTGGGGACCTTTCCTTTAATCCTAATTAAACTTGCCTTTGCTGCCATGTATATACCAAAAGCCAGAAACAAGTATCTTTAAGATACATGAAAAGCAATCTATGATTGAGATGCTGTCCAACTTCTAGGGGAGGACTGTGGCTCTCTGGAAATTATATTAGCTTCCACCCGCAGGGATCCACTCAGTCTCTAGACCACACCTGGTCAGGTGGTTCTCCAAGCTGCTCACATCTGCCATTCTCCAGGAGCCCTGCTTGGAGGAGCAGAGATGTCAGCTGCAACCCTCCAGCTTCAGCTGAGGGAACACCCCCTCCTCAGTCTGGCTTCCTTTTTGTTTTCTCTCAGGAGTTTCCTAGATCTGAGATCTCAAGGCCTCGATTCTTGGTCTCCCACATGTGAGGAGCCTGCCTTCAGCAGTTCCAAATAAAAGACCTTTTGATTCCACCATCCCTTCAAAGTCTGGGTTTTGACCTTGATGGTATTTATTGACTGAGGTCATCCAAACAAGAACTTCCGAAGGCTGTAGCATCCTGTGGTTTTTGTGAGTATGACACCCCTGCTGCTGCCTGTATTTATAAAGTCTGAGCTCAGGTTTCTGATGGTTCCAAACCTAGGGGGTGGGGGTGGCAGTCTTTTCTTTACTTTCTATTTGCCTGTTGGCAGCTCCAAGAGACTAAAATATTCTCTTCCTACAAGTGGGCTACTGAGACTTTGGAGCACAGAAAGAGTTGTTTTGCCAGAGTGGTTATATGACAGGAGTCTCTGCCCAGAAAGGAGGAGATAAATCAATGTTTGCTTAAGGAATAAAGACCAAACGCCTCTGGAAAAACAAAATGTGATTTTTAAATGATCAAAGCTGGCTTTAGTAATCACAGAGGGAACCGAACTCCTTGAAGCTCTCAATGGGTGCCTGATGATATCCTTGCTGTTAAATATCAGCTTTATTTGGCCACGATTAATGACCGATGCCTGCATTCCTGTCTTTCCCTTGGCTACGTCTTCTTCCCAGCTAACCCCAGCCACTTGCTACATTTTCATCTTCATGCTTTTATGACGTTTGCATCGGCCACTGTATTATTACATATGTATGGATAAGATGGAGAGAAAAGGAGGAAAAATGAAGCCTTGTTTTCAAGACATATGTACATTTTACATTGAATAACATGATATATATCATTTCTTGCTTTAACCTGTAAAATAGCAGCTCTCAACCAACCAGCTGCTGCTCCTGATACTTCTCTAAAGAGGAGATTTGAGCCTGACTGGTGCTGGCAACAGTAAGTGGCATCATTGTCAATGCAGGGCCTCCAGGATTTCACCCTGCGTCTCACTCCTGTCATATGACCCACCACAAAAATGTTTGATATAACATGAATTCCCTCCATGGACCCAGGTTTCCAACACCATGCCATTCCCAAAGCTTCCCTCTAATTAGGCCTTCCAAGAGAGGTAAGATCTAAGTCCAAAAGTAAATGAAAAAGGGAAATGAGAAAAAGCAACAAAGAAAGGATGTGCAATAGGAAGTAATGGAGGGGAGGAGAAATTTTCTTTTCTTTTTTCACTTCCCAGTTGGCAACTGGTTGGATGACAACAGCAGCAGATGCAGCAGAATTAGGAAAGGTGGTAAATGTGCACTTTTTTCTTGAAAAAGGTTTTTGGGCCAGGCGTGATGGCTTCCCCCCAGCTGCATGGGAGGCTGAGGTGCAAGGACTGCTTGAGCCTAGGAGTTCAAGGTTACAGTGAGCTGTGATTGCACCACTGCACTTCAGCATGGGTGACAGAATGAGACCCTGTGTCACCCAATACAAAACCGAAACAAGCCACTATGGTAAGTGGTCTGAAAAGGAGACACATGTTGCTTATGAGAGCAGGTAACAGGAGAAAGGTCCTGGTGAAGAGGTCAGAGGGGAGCCTCTGCGGAAATCACTATGTGAAACAGAAGAAGGACCCTTCAGGGAGAGGGAGCTGTTAGTGTAAATTCTTATGGTGGGAGCTATAAGCAAGACACCTAGGAGGTATTGAGAAAAGGTTGCTGTGTCTGGAGAGCAGAATGGAGCTGGAGGCGTAGGTAAGAACCAAACTATGGAAAGGCTTGGAAGCCAAGCTAAGAATTTGGTTTTATCCTAAGAGCCACTGGAATCAATTGAATGGCATCAATGTGGATGTTACTGAGTACCAGCTCAGCTGGGAGACATCCACCCAGGCAGCACTGAAGGAAATGAGAGGCAGACACCCAGATAGACTAGCAAAGTGGATCTATCCAGGGGGCCAGCAACCTAGCAGGCTGAGAGCCTCAGGGGCTGACAGCATCCCAGGCTGAAGGCTCCAAGCAGATTCTGATCCACATAGTTATTCTCTCTGAACAGGTGATTATTATTAACAAACAGGTGTTCTGTATTTTCTCATAACACAAAAATCTACTAAGTAGGCAGCTGTTACTCACTTAACACTGATTACAGACAAACTAAAAGGTATTCTCCACAAAGGAGCTACAGAGGCAGGGTCAGATATCTCAAAGAATTATTTTAACTGGTGTATGATATTTATACATTATCCTGCCACTTTGGAATGCCCCAAATGGTTTTTTACTTGGGGGAGAGGAGTCAGCTAGGTTTTCCTTGCCATTGTTCTTCCTAGCAAACAATATATCCTATCATACACCCAGCATTCATCAATATTCATAAACAATATTTCTCAACAAGAAGTGACATCAGATTTGTATTACAAGGTCACTATGGATATCATGTGGAAAACTGAATGCAGAGGAGCAAGGGTAAGAGTAGAAAGACCAAGGAGGACTCAAAGGTCATAGGCTTAGAGAGAGATGATAGTTGCTAGGACTAGAGTGAGAGTGGCCATGGAGATGGAGGGAGGTATATTTGAGAGACTTTTGGGAGATAACATATACAGGACTCTGTAATCAATTGGATATGGGGAGGAGTGAGGGAGAGGAATGTGTCAAAAATAACTTCTAGTTTCTGGATAAAGTGACTGGAGTAAGTGATGATGATGGCATCTATGGAGATGTCACAAGAGAACTAGGTTTGGAGAGAGTATCAAAATTTCTTTTTGCATGGGTTGAACTCAACAACCACTTAAAATGTCTAAGTTGAGATGTCAAATAGACAGGGATTCTACAGATCCAGACCCCAGGAGAGGCCCAAACTGGAAATTTGATTCTGTGAGTCAGCGGTAGAAATGTGATAAGTAAATCCCTGGGTCTGGATGACATTGCTAGAGAGTGAGTACAAACAGGAGAAGATGACCTCGAACCCAACCTTGAAGAGCTTCGACATTCAATGGCCTACCAGAGGAGAATACTGGAAAAGGTATATTGGAGAAGCTGTCAGAGAAGTAGAGGGGTGCTGGGTTATGAAAACCAAGGAAAGAGGGTTTCTAAGAGACACTGATCCACAGTATTAAGTGGTTCTGAGAGATCAAAATCTGAAGTGTTTGTGGGGGGGGGGGGCGCAGTTAGTGATATAAGGAATCATTAGCAATCTTTTTTTTTTCTAATGGATGGCGTTCCACTGTATTGTCCAGGTTGGTGTCAAACTCCTGGGGTCAAGTGATCCTCCTACTACAGCCTCCTAAAGTGCTGGAATTATGGGCATGAGCCACTACACCCAACCTCATTAGCAATCTTAATGAGAGCTGTTTTCATAAAGTAGTATATGCAAAATTCAGATTAGAGTGGGCTGAGGAGTAAGTGGCAGGCAGAAACAGAAGTAAGAATAGAGAACTTAAGCATTTTTGCTATGAATGAAAGCACAAATAAATGGCCAGATGAGAATGTGGGTGAAGGAAGGGTATTAAATTGGGAGATATCTAAGCTTATTTAAAAGCCACTGAGTTTTATCCAGTTGAGAGGCAAAGCTGGGCTGGGTGGGAATAAAGGGCACAAAGGATGGTCAAGATTTACACATTGCGCCTTAACTGATAAAAACAGAGATGCTGGACATGGTAGATTTAACTTCAGTCTTTTTAAGAAGGGTGAGCACTAGACCTGTGGGTGACATTTCTTTCTCTTTGACAAGGTCACCATGCATTTGGAGATGGTTGTCTCCATGTTGCTGTTTCATTTACTGTTGAAGGGCTGGAATCAGAGACCGATTTGTACAATACAATCCATTGTAAATTCCTCCCACCTCAGCCTTCTGAGTAGCTGGGACTAGAAGCATGTATGCTACCAGGCCTGGCTTATTTTGTATTTTGTGTAGAGATAGGTTTCCTTATGTAGTCCAGGCTGGTCCCAAACTGCTAGGCTCAAGTGATCTGCCTGACGCAGCCTCCCAAAGTGCTGAGACTATAGCACTAGCATACTCCAGTCCTAGAACAAGATAGATCCAACTGTCACCTGGATTCAGTAGTTTTAATCAATTTTTTAAAATCTGGAAACTAAATAATGTATGGCATAGTACTAAAAATACAAAAAACTTAGCTGGACGTGGTGGTACACGTCTGTAATCCCAGCTACTCAGGAGACTGAGGCAGGAGAATTGCTTGAACCGGGGAGGTGGAGGTTGCTGTGCACTGAGATGGCACTGCACCACTGCACTCCAGCCTGGGCAACAGAGTGAGACTGTCTCAAAAAAAAATAAAAAAGAACCAGAGAATTGAGTTTTAGTATAAGTTTTAAATATACCTGCCAAGAAAGTATATCTGGTTTGGAAAATTAAAAATTAAAATTGAAAAAGTAAATGTTTTAAGTGGGAAACTTTTTTTTCTGGCATAAAAATGAGAAAAGAGAATGTAAACAAAATTTAACTAATACTGTTATCTTTATTCTTAATGAATATAAATAACTAATACATTTACAAGTGATTAAAAACTCTGAATAGGCAGGCATTTTCAATAATTTAAAATGTTAATTCAGTACATCTAATAGATTCCTTATTTTGAATATTAAGAATGAGATGTATAATTTTAAAATAGAATATCAATATTTTTCTGTCTTCCTCGTCTAAATGAGACAGATACTTAACAAATATTTGTTTGAGGTAGTGAGTTATCTCTGTTGATTGCTCAGTCTTTTACAGATCAAATTCCTTGTTCTAATCTTTCCCCCTTCTCACCACTGCAGTTCACTAGTCTTAAAAACATTTTTATTTGAAGAGTCACCAACATATTAAGCCTCCTGTGTGCCTGTGGGAAAAATGGGGAAAGAAAGGCTACCCCAGTGCAAGGCTGGCTGTTCATGTTCCTGGTTGGTACATGGGTACCTGGAATCAGGATGAAGGGAGGGGAAGGTGGAAAAAGTTATTATTTTTTTCAGTTGGTTTTGGTTGCCAGGAAGAGAGAAATGAAGCAAAAAATAGCTTCATTTTCTCAGTCTAGCTTTCTATGGTTAGTAAAAATTCCTCCCATACTCTGACAATTTTTTTTTCTGTCATTGTTTTCATTATCACTGGGAATTCTAGGATATGTATTTAAGTGGGAATTATGGAGAGGTTGCATAGGGGCTGTTAGATGTGATTTAAATTGGAAGCACATTTCCCTTGATATGAATTAATACATGACCCACAAAAGGCGTTTTGGCTATCAACTATTGAAGATGCTGGCCTGAGGGAGCTTAACATGGCAGTGGTCTAGTGTGCAGAAGAAAAAAAAGGTTCCAAGGGACTACGGCTAATAGAGTCCCTTAGCAATCCTAAGGGATGGGAAACTCAACCAAGGCCACTAAATCACACATGGTGGTGCAGGTTGGACAGGGCCAAGGGGGCCAACTCCCTTGTCAAGCCTTGCTTTAGCCCAAGCTCCCTTGTCAAGCCTTGTCTCAGGCAAAGGGAGACTCTGTTATTTGACTCTCCAGAGGAGGTGACTTTAATTTGCACAAAGGCATCTTATGAGCTTGCAGAGACTGAGTATGTACAATGCACATTGTTGTGCATTTGTGTGTGCATGTATGTATTTATGAGTATATACAGTTATAGGTGATGAATATGGGAAGATAAAGATGAGTTCTTAAAGCTTGTTGTTAGTTTCTGACTAAAGTCTTGGGAGGTTTGTACTTGTTCAAGCTGCAATAGTTGTTTTTCTGTTACACGCTATTGTAAAAGAATACATATAGTTAAATGTTATTTCTTATCACATACTTTCTGTTTGTTTCTGCCTCTGTCCTTTCCTTCATGCTTTCTTGATCTCTCCTCCCTGCTCTGCTTACGCCAGCCATGCCTTGTACATGATATGTGCTCAATAAATTATAGCTGTTATTTGTTTAATAACAAGGTCAAGGAATGTACAGGGAGTTTTTTTTTAAAAGCTAATATGCTTATCTTGGAAGATGACTACATGAAGGTAAATGAAGAAGATGTTTATCTAACTTTAGCACCATTTTGATGCAACAAATGGAACCTTGGGTTGTCAACATTTCTGAAATGCAAAAAATATGTGCTATACTTTGCTATACCATGACAGGAATAGTACAGTCAGAAGAAAATATGTCTCCTCTTCTGATAAGGCAATTTTAGGGAAAGATAATTGAATCCTGGAAAAGATCTTGGGGCTGCAGCAGATAGGCATTCTTCCCTGGGAAGCCAACTGATACCTAATTCATTTGTCTGACCAGCAACCAGTCCAAACTGCCCTCTCTCCTAGCACAGAGAAGGACCCCTCATAAAACTAACACAACCATACCAGCCAGGAGAACTCCATTGACCATTCTGTGTTGTCTACTGCACTATGATGATAGACTCCAGCTTGAACATCTGAGCATATCGGATGCTTGAATTGGATTGAACACCCCTGGGATTAGGCTGCAGAACAAGGTGACCCTATTGCTGGGGACAGTTAGGTCCAATTATCAGTCTAGTTCCAGATGTGGTTCTGTGGTGAGTACCCTGGGAAGCTACAAAATCCTCAGTTCCCTGGAAAGTGAAACCCTAGAACTTCCTGGAGCTATAAGGCTGTTCTTGAGCTAGACTGAAAATAGGTGGGAACCAGAAATCAGAAAAGCCTCCTGGATATAGTAAGAGTTAGTGTGACTACACTGCTATTTCCATAAAGAATGCCCCTTTGTCTGCTTTTGATGTCTCCTTAACCAGGAAGTTCTTTTTCATGTCCTGTTAGGGAAACACAACCCAGGCCAACCTAAAGCAGAAACCAGTGTTTCCTTTGCACCATCTGTACTGCTGCCATCATTCTGAAAATGCATTGCTTTTGTTACAGATGGGGCTGACCAAGACAATAGGGAGGATCCCTTGAATTACTATGTCTGGAAATCCAGAGAAGATGATTTGAGTAAGGCCTGTGTGAGGATGGTTGCTTTACAAGACCAAGCAGACGACAGGTGCAGTGAAGCTGCCCCAGATCCTTCATGAGGACATGGAGTTCAGTAGCCCAGGATTCCTCAGGGAAGAAACACCTAAATCCTTGGGAAAGAAGGGAAATGTGAGTACATGATTTACTGTCTGTGTTGAAAACTCTCATGACCAGGATATAGTACTGGGGCATGATGTTGGCAAGTCCCCCTCTGTGTACTGTGGGCCAGAAGCAGCTTCTGTGAGAGCAATGGTACCAGATCAGTGGATGGAGTGCAGGGAAAGGTGTGAGGAGCTGCCTATTACTACCTGTCTCCAGTGCCATCTTGATTAGCCCCAAGAAATGCCCTGTGTTAGGGAGCTAGAGAATCCATGCTGAATGAATTTTAAAAAATATAAGGACTGCGTATGGTGGCTCACGCCTGTAATCCTAGCACTTTGGGAGGCTGAGACAGGTAGATCATGAAGTCAGGAGTTCAAGACCAGCCTGGCCAACATGGTGAAACCCTTTTTCTACTAAAAATATAAAAATTAGCTGGGCATGGTGGTATATACCTATAATCCTAGCTACTCGAGAAGTTGAGGCAGGATAATTGCTTGAACCAGAAAATTGCTTGAACCGGGACCTGGGAGGCAGAGGTTGCAGTGAGCCAAGATTGTGCCACTGCACTCCAGCCTGGGCTACAGAGCGAGACTCCATCTCAAATAATAATAATAATAATAATAAAAAGTGGGCTCCAGATACTAACAAATGCTGACATGAACCCACACTTATTTCTTACCTCTGGTTCTCACTCTTCGTTGGAATTCAGCTGTCCCAGCTGCTGGCAGTGTTGTCATTAGCTGGAGGCTGACAGGGACCCTGGAACTGAGCTTATTAAGAACAAATGAGCCTTGGGTTCAGACTCCTTAGGGGTTTCGCTTTCTGAAGCTAGGCACAAATGAAAACTCAGCTTCCTAGGCTTTGCATTATTACATTTTCTGGGTTATATTGGTCTCCAGGGAGCCTGCTTTATGCATTTCCAAGTTGTTTGTTTTAACAGAGGATATCAAATTTTAAACAAACCCCAATTATCAGAGAATCCCCCTTTAAAACTGGAGTTCTTGGCAGCAAAATCACTATTTAAAAATACCTCTTTCTCAGTCAATATGTCTCCCAGAGTCTTGGTCCTGGCTGCTGACTTCACTGCGCAGCCACAGCTTTTTGCTCCAGTTAATGTTGTTGAGTCCAGCACAGCTATAGGGTAGGAAGCGGCTCTAATTTTCTTGCTGCCTCATCAGCAGAATTGACGGCTAAATTCCAATTGCGGAGGCTTTATTACTTTTGAAGATATGAGAGGCAGAAAAGAGCACAGCTGGGCCCTTTATCCCAGGCGGAGTTGGTAGGACTGGCACATAGAAGGATCAGCTTTTGACTGTTAACTGAGGACAATTTAGTCTGGAGGTGCTTGTGGGGAGATAATATTTGAAACCCCCTTATGTTGGATTCTGTGAATAACTACACTCAGGAGTGCACGTCAGGGTTTAGCACTTCTTTAACAAAGCGTGCTCCAAAAAGCCAAGGGACAAACGTTTTAAGAAGCTCAGCTGTTGTAGTGAGGCAAGTATGCTGCGCCGTCATGGTGGGACAACTCATCCACCAGTGTATTTGCCCATGTCTCCCACTCTCCTGGAAATGCAACAGCCAAGCGGCATGAGGGCTCAGCCTGAGGAGAGAGTAGCACAGATGCGGTAGAATCAGGTGAGGCTTCTGGTTCTGTGTAATTCCTGAGGCAGAGGAGGCTGGCGAAAGGCTTTCTAGGCTCAGGTGTTTGTTGAATCCTTGGATAATTACTTTCTGGCCACATATTCACATGTTTCTATTTCCTCAAATGAGTGTTTACTTCAGAAAATATTTCTATTACAGAAAAATGGTATTTTCCTAAGAAGTGCATGCTCAAACATCCTTCTTTGTGTGCCCTTGCTCAAGATGGTAATTTGCCACAAGAGTATAATTATGCAACTGAAAAGTCTTTAAATTGGATTGTGAGAGGAAACCCTGTGGAGTTTCTCAAAATAAGCCAGGTGTGAATATAAAGTAATGAGACTGATGTGTCAGTTTTTGTATACGTATACAAAACCAAGGCAATAATTCCAAATGCTCAGTTCCTGCTTTCCCAGCTTAACTTAGAGTAATTGAAGACAGACCCTGGACACGTTTAGTTAGAGCATTATTTTCTTTGTGTTTGGGTTGCAAGCTTTCATTGAGGGCCCCTATTGTTTCTTGTTTGTTTATCATCTCTCAAGAGAAAAGGTGTCTTTCGATCTGGGGTTTGTTGATGGAGAGTGGCAAAAGTTTTCCTCCTGGATCCTCTCACTGTGCACATGGTTGCTTTTAGAATCATCTCAGTTCCTGGACTGGACCATTGGTGGAAGTGCACAATTTCTACCAATTTGCAGTCTTCTGTTCTCGTGTTATTACTACGTATTCCAAGCAGAAAGATGTGTCAGGTTACTAACTTTCTTACATTTTATCCAGAAATCTTTCCCTCACTATTTTAATAACACTTCTTTCATCTTGTGGCTGGTTTTTGAATAAGGAGCTACTGTAGGGCTAAAAGTCTTCTGGGTTTCTTCATAGAATCTCAAGGCACTTGAAATTCACATGAGTGTTTTGCAACACAGACATTTCTGACATGTGAGCTACATATACATTCCCAAAGATTGTTGTTTCTCTAGTTGCCTTAGGACTCCGTGAATTTATTTCAGCAATAGTACCATTGCTCAAAATGCCCACACATATCCTGCTCTGGAATTGTCTCCCAAGCTGGTTGCCAAATCATGTGTGGAAACCTGTCATAAAGTAATGCACAGTCTCACTTTTTTTTTTTTTTGACTAAAGCCAGAATTGTATAGGTAGGCCACCTAAATTCAACTTTTCTTCATCAAAATGTTCTCCAAGCAACTTCTGTTTCTCAAAATCAAATCCATTTTCAAAGGATGGATATTTATCAGCCACAATTAAAGAAATTCTAAAGAAAATGCCACAGGATATGAAAGGAATTCTTAAAATGAAGCTCCATGCATTCTTTAAAATGACAGTCGTGTTTGACTAGTATAGAAACAAAGGCTCCCAAAGAGCCTTTGTTGGAGGGAATAATACTTGTTTAGATGTGTGAGTTCTGATAAGTTGGTTACAAAGAGAGTCTCATTTGGTTTGGGAAAGAAGATAGGTTGGTTTAAAAAGACCATCTCATTTGATATGGGATATGAGATAAATGGGTCCAAGCTCTGCCAGTGAACATGGGCAGAGTGCTTAGAATCTCTAAGTTTCTGATTCTTCACATTTAAACTGAAAGGTTTAGATGAGGTGATCTCCAAGGACTCTTTTAGCTTGAATACATTACAGTTCATTCATCAAACATTTATTGAGCAAATACTGTAAATGTTAGACACTGCTTTTGAAAAAGTAATACAAAATCCCTGTCCCAAAAGGTCTCAAAATCTAGCCAGGCATATAGATTATATACAATTTTTAAGTAATAAATATCATCATATGATCTATTCTCATATATTATACAATATAACATAATATTTGTTGCTGAATAAACTGACTACCTATTCATTAAATATTTTTCTTTTTTTTTTTTTCTGAGAGGCATTCTAATTGATTTGCTGCACCTAATTAATTACAAGGGAGTCTGGGAAAAAAAAAAAGTCTAGCCTGCAAGTGTTGGAAAAATAAAATAAGAATCCTTTGGCTATTACTTTCCCACTTTTTCTAAAAGTTCTGGAAGCTGGGGGTGTGGGAGAGGGAAGGGGATACATATGTGAAAGGAAGAAGGTAACATAGAAATACAGGAATAGACCAGTGAAGAACAGACAATAGTAATTGTTGGAGTAATTGCCTAACCTGAAGATGTATGCTGAAAAAAAATTACCTGAAAAAAATGGGCTAGCCAGTACCTTTAAAAAAATATTGAGGAGATAATGGCCAAAGGATTCTTGCTTTATTTGCCTGACACTTGCAGGACAGTAAAAATTCTTTTGAAAACTATTCAATCAAGAGTGAAATCTGGGTTACTGGCCAGAATGTTATCTGAAATGATGACTCTAAGACATGATTGCCTGCTGTTTTGCAGTTCAGAATTTGATATGAAGCTGTGTAGAGGTTTAAAATGCCACTTGTTAGGAGTTAGAACTATGTTAATCATGCTACAGGTAAAATCTAAGTGAATGCTTACATTCTTCTAAAAGCCAATGTCTTTGGCTATTGCAGTTCAGTTGTAAGGAAGATAACAGTAAATTGTTATTATATTACTGTAGGTAGATAATGGCCTCCCGCTAAAGTGTCCACATGCTAAGCCCAGAAGCCAGTGAACATGTTACCTTACACGCCAATAGGGGGTTTGCAGATTTGATTAAATTAAATATCTTCAGAGGCGGGGGCTATCCTGTATTATGTGGTGAGCCCAATATAACCACAGGGGTCCTCACAAGAGGGAGGCAGGAGTGTGAGTCAGAGTGGGAGCTGGGACAGCAGAAGGAGAGGGCAAATTGATGTGGGACCATGTGCCAAAAAATGCAGCCAACTTCTAGAAGCTAGAAAAAGCAAGGAAAGGGCTTTTGTCCTAGAGCCTTCAGAAGGAACACAGCCCTGTCATCCATTTTTGACTTCAGACCTGCAGAACTCTAAGATAATGCATCTGTGTTGTTTTAAGCCACTATGTTTGTGGAAACTTGTTATAGCAGTAACAGGAAACTAACACATACATAACACACTGGGGGCTGTGCATTCTCCTCCCTTTTATTCATAAACAATTTTTAGGCACTGCTATATGTGAGTCATGTACTATCTAGGTGCTGTAGAGGAAAAAGAAGGTTTTTAAAAAGCTGTTTTCCATAGCTTTTGTGTTTTTGAAAGAAATTAAATTTTGAATCCTATTATGCTTATGTATTTATACTATGTGCCTTGTGTGTGTGTATGTAATATATATGTATGTGTATATATATATATATATACACACACACACACACACAAGGCACATGGTATATATATATATATATATACACACATATATATATACATACTATATATATAGTATATATATAAAACATATATATATATATTTTATGTATATTTATCTGTATGTATGTATATAGATGTATATAGTATACAGCTCTTCATTAGGGATATTTATGCTAAGGGCTTTACAGATAATCATTCATTTAGTTCTCTCATGACAACTTAAGGTACTACTATCTCCCCTTCACAAGAAAGAAAACTGAACTGAGGGAAGTTGAAACCTGCAGGAGGTTACCAATAAGCAGGAGCTCTCCATATTGATGGTCTGGGGGCAGACCAAAGTTGGTTCTATATGAACTGACCAAAACTCTGATAAGAAACTGTATTCTTTCAGACTTGAAGAGAGAGAGGACAGAGATCAGGAATCTCACAGTGACTATAAAGTGAGTGTGGTATTCTGGAAAAAAGAGGGCCAGAGCCCTAGATTCTGTCTGTAAACTCCTGCACCATGCTTGCCTGGGACAGACTCCAAGTAGCTCAGTGAAGCCCAGAAGATGAGAAGTGAGATTTGAACTATTGCCCAAGAGAGACTTTAGAGGTGGAACCAAATCAAATTGGCTAAACAAAAACACTGACATTATTTGGAGGAATATAAAATATAAAGATGTCTCTACAACATAGAATTGACAAGGTCCATGATTCAATCCAAAATTACTTGACATATGAAGAATCAAGAAAATGTGCCCCAGCCTCAAGAGAAATAATAAACCAAGACCAGCCCTGAGGATTTAGGAATAGTCTTTGGACTTAGCATGCATGGATTTTAAAATTTTAGGCTATTACTTGTATGCAGAATGAAGAAAAATATGCTTGAAATAAATTAAGAAAAGAATCTCAGCAGATAGGTACTATAAAAAAGAACTTATGAAAATTCTAGAATTAAAAAATACAATATCTGAAATTAAAAATTTACTGAATGGATGTAACTGAAGAAATTTAAAATGACAAAGTGAAGAGTTAGTGAATGTCACTAAATAGCAACAGAGATATGAATATATGAAGAAAATATTAAGAAAAGAGAGAAAAAAGTTTGAAAAAAAAATAAAATACAGTCTCAGATACCAAGGGGTCAACAAACACTGTATCATCCATATAACTGTAATTCCAAGAAGAGAAGATAGAGACTGAGACAGAAAAATCTATTTAAAGATAGAATGGTTCTCAAATCTATTGAAAGGCATAAATGTGGAGATTCAAGAGTCTCAGCAAAATCACACTTAAAAATCACAAAGAAAAATATGCCTAGGTGCATCATAGGCAAATTGCTGAAAACCAAAGGTAAAGAGGAAATACGGAAAGCAGCCAGAGAAAAATGTCATATCCAAAGAAAAATTATTTGAGTCATCATTCACTTCTTCACAGAAATGACAGAGGCTATACGATAGTAGAATAACACATTTTAAAAAAACATTTTATTTTAAAATAATTTTAGACATACAGAAACGTTTCAAAAGTAGTACAGAGTTTTGCTGTATATCTGTCACACAGTTTCCCCTAATATTAACATCATACATAAGCATTGTTAATTATCAAAGCTGAGAAATCCACACTGGTACAGTGCTATTCACTAAATTATAAAATGTATTGGAATTTCACCAATTGTTCTATTAATACTCTCTTTCTGTTGCAGGATCCAGTTAAGTATCCCACATTATATTTAGTTATTATGCTTTGTCCCCTACAATCTGTGTGGTCCCCAGTATCTCCCTTCTGTCTTTCATTACCTTAACACTTTTGAAGAAGGGTACTGGTTAGTTATTTTGTGGAATAGCTCTCAATTTGGGTTAGTCTGATGCTTCTTGGTGATTAGAAGGAGACTGTGTTTTTGTCAAGTATATCACAGAAGTGATACTGTATTCTTCTTAGTGCACCATATCAAGGAGTTCATGGTGTCAGTGTATCTCATTCCTGGTGATGTTAAGTTAGATCACTCAGCTAAGTAACATTTCTTCACTAAAAAGTTAGTACTTTTCCTTTCGTAATTAAAAGTGTCTTGGAGGGATCCAAGATGGCTGATTAGGAGCAGTTCAGGATTGCAGTTCCCAGTGAAAGCACGGAGGGTGAGTGGATGCCACATTTCCAGAAGGATTTTTATTGCCCACAAACCAGGAGATTCCTAGGCAGAGGAGCCCCACGGTTCACCAGCACGGCTGGTTAGGCTGGTGCGGCTGTTTCAGCCGGTGTGGTTGTTTCGACCAGCATAGCTGTTTGGCTGGTGCGGCTGTTTTTGCTGGCATGGCTGTTTTGCGGGCGCCCTGGCACGGTGGTTCTTCATACAAAATACATGGATCTGGGCAGCATTTTAGCTGGCGATTGGAGCTCCTGGGAGACAGAGTCTCCCGTTCAACTGATTAAAAAGGGGACTGAAACAGGGAGTCAGGACAGGAGATTGCCGGGCAAAAAAGCGCCACGAATCTCAGCTGGCGAAGGTGGTCGCCACACAGGAAATCACACAAATCCCAGTGCCTTTTCAACAGGTGACTGGAACACCTGGGAGACAGAGTCGACTGTTCAACTAAAAAAAAAAAAAAAAATGGGCTCTGAGGCAGAGAGCCAGGTGATCAGGCTTGGCTGGTCCCACCCCCACAAAAAACAGCAATCGGAAAGGCTCTGGATTGAGAGTTTCACAGCAAGCACAGCTGAACCTGGGACAGTCCAGCTCTGTGGGGAAGGGGCGTCCACCATTATCAAGGCAGTCCACCACTATGGAGGTAGTTTGCCATTGCTGAGGCAGCCCGCCATTACAGAGAGAGTCTGCCATTATAGAGGTGGGCCGCCATTGCCAAGGCAGTTCTAACTACACCCATATAAACAGGACTGCAGGGAAGTTCACATAGCAGCTGGGCGGAGCCCACAGCAGCTCAGCAAAGCCTCCGCAGGCAGACAGTGACTAGGCTGCCTCCTCGCTGGGCATGGCAGCCCTGAAAAAAGGCAGCAGCACAACAGAAACTCATAAATAAAGCCGTAACTCTCTGGGACAGAGCACCTGGGAAAAAAAGGTGGGGGGGCTTTATGAGTTCTGCTGCAGCAGACTTACATGTACCTGCCCAGCAGCTCTGAATGAACAACAGAGCTCACAGCCCAGCACTTGAGCTCCTACAAAGGACAAATTGTCTCCTCAAGTAGCTCCCTGACCCCTGTATATCCAAAGAGTCACCTCATAAAGGAGAGCTCAGACTGACATCTGGTGGGTATCCTTCTGGGACAAAGATAGCAGAAGAAGAAACTGGCAGCAACCCTTACTATTCTGCAGCCGCTGCAGGTGACCCCCAGGCAAGCAGGGTCTGGAGTGGACCTCAGCAGTCCTACAGCGGAGGGGCCAAACAGTTAGAAGGAAAACTAAGAAACAGAAAGGAATACCTTCATCATCAACAAACTGGACATTAACTCAGAGGCCCAATCTGAAAGTCAACAACTTCAAAGATGACAGGTGGATAAATCCACAAAGATGGGAAGAAACCAGCACAAAAAGGATGAAAACACCTGAAACCAGAACGCCTGTCCTCCTACAAGGGATCACAACTCCTCACCAGCAAGGGAACAAGGCTGGATGGAGAATGAGTGTGATGAATTGACAGAATCAGGCTTCAGAAGGTGGGTAATAAGAAACTTCTGTGAGCTAAAAGAACATGTTCTAACCCATTGCAAAGAAAGTAAGAACCTTGAAAAAATATTTGACGAATGCTAAAGAGAATAAACAACTTAGAGAGGAATATAAGTGAATTGATGGAGCTGAAAAACACAACATGAGAACTTCACAAAGCATACACAAGTTTCAACAGCCAAATTGACCAAGCAGAAGATAGGATATCAGAGGTTGAAGATCAACTCAATGAAATAAAATCAGAAGGCAAGTTTAGAGAAAAAAGGATAAAAAGGAATGAACAAAGTCTCTAAGAAATATGGGACTATGCAAAAAGACCTAATCTACATTTCATAGGTGCACCTGAATGTGACAAAGAGAATCAATCCAAGCTGGAAAATACTCTTCAGGATATCATCCAGGAGAACTTCCCCAATCTAACAAGGCAGGCCAATATACAAGTCCAGGAAATATAGAGAACCCCACAAAGATACTCCTCAAGAAGAGCAACCCCAAGGCACATAATCTTCAGATTCACCATGGTTGAAATGAAGGAGAAAATGCTAAGGGCAGCCAGAGAGAAAGGTCGGGATACCCACAAAGGGAAGCCCATCAGACTCACAGCAGATCTCTCAGCAGAAACCCTACAAGCCAGAAGAGAGTGGGGGCCAATATTCAACATCCTTAAAGAAAAGAACTTTCAACCCATATTTTCATATCCAGCCAAACTAAGCTTCATAAGTGAAGGAAAAATAAAATCCTTTGCAAACAAGCAAGTACTCAGAGATTTCATCACCACCAGGCCTGCTTTACAAGAGTTCCTGAAAGAGGCACTAAACATAGAAAGGAACAACTAATACCAGCCACTCCAAAAACATACCAAATGGTAAAGAACATCAACACAATGAAGAAACTGCATCAACGAATGGGCAAAACAGCCAGCTGGCATCAAAATGGCAGGATCAAACTCACACATAAGAATATTAACCTTAAATGTAAATGGGCTAAATGCCCCAATCAAAAGACACAGATTGGCAAATTAGATAAAAAGCTAAAACCCATCAGTGTGCTGTATCCAGGAAACCCATCTCACATGTAAGGATACAAAAAGGCTCAAAATAAAGGGATGGAGGAAGATTTACCAAGCAAATGGAGAGCAGAAAAAAAAAAGCAGGAGTTGCAATTCTCATATCTGATAAAATAGTCTTTAAACCAACAAAGATCAAAAGAAACAAAGAAGCACAGTCTCTCAGACCACAGTGCAATCAAGTTAGAGCCCAGAATTCGAAAATTAACCCAGAACCGCAGAGCTTCATGGAAACTGAGCAACTCGGTCTTGAAAGTTGACTGGATAAACAATGAAATGAAGACAGAAATAAAAATGTTATTTGAAACCAATGAGAACGAAGACACAACATACCAGAATCTCTGGAACACATTTAAAGCAGTCTCTAGAGGAAAATATATAGCAATAAATGCCCACGTGAGAAGTAAGGAGAGATCTAAAATTGACACCGTATCTTCAAAATTGAAAGAGCTAGAGGAGCAAGACAAAAAAAACTCAAAAGCTAGTAGAAGACAAGAAATAACTAAGATCAGAGCAGAACTGAAGGAGCTAGAGACACCAAAAACCCTTCAAAAAAATCAATAAATCCAGGAGCTGGTTTTTCGAAAAGATCAACAAAATAGACCACTAGCCAGATCAATGAAAAGAGAGAATAATCAAATAGATGCAATAAAAAATGATAAAGGAGATATCGCCATAGGTTCCACAGAAATACAAACCATCATTAGAGATTATTACAAAAACTCTATGCACATAAACTAGTAAACCTGGAAGAAATTGATAAATTCCTGGACACTTGCATCCTCCCAAGCCTAAACCAGGAAGAAGTTGAAACCCTGAATAGACCAATAACAAGGTCTGAAGTTGAGGCAGCAATTAATATTATTTGGCCATTAAAAGAAATGTAGTTCTGATGCATGCTACAACATAGATAAACTTTGATAACATTATGCTAAGTTAACGAAGCCAGTCACTAAAGACCACAAACCACGTAGTTCAATTTCTATGAAATGTCCAGCTGGGCTCTGTGGGTCACACCTGTAATCCTAGCAGTTTGAGAGGCTGAGGCAGGAGGACAACTTGATCCCAGGAGTCTGAGACCAACCTGGGCAACATAGTGAGACCCTGTCTCTACAAAAAATAAAATAATTAGCCCAGTGTGGTGGCGTGTGCCTGTGGTCCCAGCTACTCTCAGGAAGATAGCTTTAGCCCAGGAGGTTGAGGCTGCAATGAGCTGTGATCATGCCACTCCACTCCAGCCTGGGTGACAGAGTGAGATCCTGTCTCAAAAAAAAAAAAAAAGAAAAGAAAAGAAAAGAAAGAAATGTCCATAATAGACAAATACATAGAGACAAAAAGATTAGAAAGCTTAGTGATTGCCTAGAGTTTAGGGATTAGGAGAGTGGGGAATGACTGCTAATGGATATGGAGTTTGTGTGGGGGTTAATGTAAATGTTCTAAAATCTTAAATGGGTGAATTGTATGGTATGTGAATTATATTTCAATAAAACAATTTTAAGAGAAAAGAACAACGTTGAGGTAAAGACATTTTCTGAAGAAAAAACCCTAGGAGAATTTATTGACAGAAAATTTGCACTGGAAAATGCTATATAAATTTCTTCAGATTGCTGGTCTGTTACACCATATGGAAACTTGAATCTTTAGAAAAAAATGAAGAACATCAAAAATATAATTATTTAGGCAACTATAAAAGATTATTTTTATTTTAATTTCTTTAAGATACAAATAAGTGTTTAAAGAAAAATGATAACATTGTCTTACAGGATTTATAACATTTCATTATAGACCTTTCGTAGCCAGTGCAATGAAATGGGAGCAAGAATCTAAAGATATGAGGATTCTGTAGCTTGTTTACATGGAAAATGCATAATAATTAGAATTAATAATGAATTTAGTAAAGTCACTATACAAAGTCACTATACAAAAATCAATTGCAATATATACCAGCAACAAACAATTAGGAATTGAAGTTCCCCAACCTAGCAAGGCAGGCAAACATTCAAGTCCAGGAAATACAGAGAACACCAAAAAGATATTCACCAAGAAGAGCAACCCCAAGGCACATAATCATCAGATACACCAGGGTTGAAATGAAGGAGAAAATACTAAGGGCAGCCAGAGAGAAAGGTCGGGTTACCCACAAAGGGAAGCCCATCAGACTCACAGCAGATCTCTCAGCAGAAACCCTACAAGCCAGAAGAGAGTGGGGGCCAATATTCAACATCCTTAAAGAAAAGAACTTTCAACCCAGAATCTCCTATCCAGCCAAACTAAGCTTCATAAGTGAAGGAAAAATAAAATCCTTTGTGAACATGCAAGTACTCAGAGATTTCGTCACCACCAGGCCAGCTTTACAAGAGCTCCTGAAAGAGGCTCTACACATATAAAGGAACAACAAGTACCAGCCACTCCAAAAACATGCCAAAAGGTAAAGAGAATCAACACAATGATGAATCTGCATCAATTAAAGGGCAAAACACCCCACTAGCACCAAAATGGCAGTATCAAATTCACACATAACAATATTAACCCTAAATGTAAATGGACTAAATGCCCCAATCAAAAGACACAGACTGGCAAATTGGATAAAAAGCCAAAACCCATCGGTGTGCTGTATCCAGGAAACCCATCTCACATGCAAGGATACACAAAGGCTCAAAATAAAGGGATGGAGGAAGATTTACCAAGCAAATGGAGAGCAAAAAAAAGCAGGAGTTGCAATTCTCATCTCTGATAAATTAGACTTTAAAGCAACAAAGATCAAAAGAGACAAAGAAGGACATTACATAATGGTAAAAGGATCAATGCAACAAGAAGAGCTAACGATCCTAAATATATATACACCCAATACAGGAGCACCCAGATACATACGGCAAGTTCTTAATGACTTACAAAGAGACTTAGACTCCCACACAATAATAGTGGGAGACTTTAACACCCCATTGTCAATATTAGACAGATCAACTAGACAGAAAATTAACAAGGATATCCAGGACTTGAACTCAGACCTGGACCAAGCAAACCTAATAGACATTTACAGAACTCTCCACCCCAAATCCACAGAATATACATTCTTCTCAGCACCACATCCCACCTACTCTAAAATTGACCGCATAATTGGGAGTAAATCACTCCTCAGCAAATGCAAAAGAACGGAAATCGTAGCAAACAGTCTCTCAGACCACAGTGCAATCAAGTTAGAACTCAGAATTCAAAAACTAACCCAGAACCGCACAGCTTCATGGAAGCTGAACAACTTGCTCTTGAATGTTGACTGGACAAACAATGAAATGAAGACAGAAATAACAATGTTGTTTGAAACCAATGAGAATGAAGACACAACATACCAGAATCTCTGGGACACATTTAAAGCAGTCTCTAGAGGAAAATATATAGCAATAAGTGCCCACATGAGAAGCAGGGAGAGATCAAAAATTGACACCCTATCATCAAAACTGAAAGAGCTAGAGGAGCAAGATCAAAAAAACTCAAAGTCTAGCAGAAGACAAGAAATAGCTAAGATCAGAGCAGAACTGAAGGAGATAGAGACACAAAAAACCCTTCAAAAAATCAATAAGTCCAGGAGCTGGTTTTTTGAAAAGATCAACAAAATAGACAGACCACTAGCCAGATTAATAAAAAGGAAAAGAGAATAACCAAATTGATGCAATAAAAAACGATAAAGGGGATATCACCACAGATTCCACAGAAATTCAAACCATCATCGGAGATTATTACAAACAATTCTATGCACATAAACTAATAAACCTGGAAGAAATGGATAAATTCCTAGACACTTGCCTCCTCCCAAGCCTAAACCAGGAAGAAGCCGAAACCCTGAACAGACCCATAACAAGCTCTGAAGTTGAGGCAGCAATTAAGAGATTACCACCCAAAAAACGCCCAGGTACAGATGGTTCACAGCCGAATTCTACCAGACATACAAAGAGGAGCTGGTACCATTCCTTCTGAAACTATTCCAAACAATACAAAAAGAGGGAATTCTTCCCAAATCATTTTATGAGACCAGCGTCATCCTGATTCCAAAACCCGGCAGAGACTCAATGAGAAAAGAAAACTTCAGGCCAATATCCATGATGAACATAGAGGCAAAAATATTCAATAAAATACTGACAAGCCGATTGCAACAGCACATCAAAAAGCTTATCCACCATGATCAAGTAGGCTTCATCCCGGGGATGCAAGGCTGGTTCAACATACCCAAGTCTATAAACGTAATTCACCACATAAACAGAACCAAAGACAAAAATCACATGATTATCTCAATTGATGCAGAGAAAGCCTTTGACAAAATTCAACAGCCCTTTATGCTAAAAACCCTCAATAAGCTGGGTATTGACGGAACATATCTCAAAATAATAAAAGCTATTTATGACAAACCAACAGCCAATATCATACTGAATGGGCAAAAACTGGAAGCATTCCCCTTGAAATGTGGCACCAGACAAGGATGCCCTCTCTCACCACTGCTATTCAATATAGTACTAGAAGTTCTAGCCAGAGCAATCAGGCAAGAAAAGGAAATAAAGGGCATTCAAATAGGAAAGGAGGAAGTCAAATTGTCTCTATTTGCAGACGACATGATTGTATATCTAGAAGACCCCATCGTCTCAGCCCCAAACCTCCTGAAACTGATAAGCAAGTTCAGCAAAGTCTCAGGATACAAAATCAATGTGCAAAAATCACATGCATTCCTATACACCAGTAACAGACTTAAAGAGAGCCAAATCAAGAACAAACTTCCATTCACAATTGCCACAAAGAGAATGAAATACCTAGGAATACAACAAACGAGGAACGTAAAGGACCTCTTCAAGGAGAACTACAAGCCACTGCTCAATGAAATAAGAGAGGACACAAACAGATGGAGAAACATTCCATGTTCATGGTTAGGAAGAATCAATATCGTGAAAATGGCCATACTGCCCAAAGTAATTTACAGATTCAATGCTATCCCCATCAAGCTACCAATGACCTTCTTCACAGAACTGGAAAAAATCACCTTAAACTTCATATGGAACCAAAAGAGAGCCCGCATATCCAAGTCAATTCTAAGCAAAAAGAACAAAGCGGGAGGCATCACACTACCGGACTTCAAACTATGCTACAAGGCTACAGTAATCAAAACAGCATGGTACTGGTACCAAAACAGAGATATAGACCAATGGAAAGAACAGAGGTCTCGGAGGCAACACAACATATCTACAACCATCTGATCTTTGACAAACCAGACAAAAACAAGCAATGGGGAAAGGATTCCCTGTTCAATAAATGGTGTAGGGATAGCTGGCTAGCCATGTGCAGAAAGCAGAAACTGGACCCCTTCCTGACACCTTACACTAAAATTAACTCCAGATGGGTTAAAGACTTAAACATAAGACCAAGCACCATAAAAACCCTTGAAGAAAATCTAGGCAAAACCATTCAGGACATAGGTGTAGGCAAGGACCTCATGACCAAAACACCAAAAGCATTGACACCAAAAGCCAAAATAGACAAATGGGAACTAATCAAACTCCACAGCTTCTGTACAGCAAAAGAAACAGTCATTAGAGCAAATCGGCAATCAACAGAACGGGAAAAAATTTTTGCAGTTTACCCATCTGACAAAGGGCTGATATCCAGAATTTACAAAGAACTAAAACAGATTTACAAGAAAAAAACTAACAAGCCCATTCAAAAGTCAGCAAAGGATATGAACAGATACTTTACAAAACAAGACATACATGAGGCCAACAAACATATGAAAAAATGCTCATCATCACTGGTCATCAGAGAAATGCAAATCAAAACAACATTGAGATACCATCTCACGCCAGTTAGAATGGCCATCATTAAAAAATCTGGAGACAACAGATGCTGGAGAGGATGTGGAGAAATAGGAACACTTTTGCACTGTTGGTGGGAGTGTAAATTAGTTCAACCATTGTGGAAGATAGTGTGGCGATTCCTCAAGGTCCTAGAAATAGAAATTCCATTTGACCCAGCAATCCCGTTACGGGGTATATATCCAAAGGATTACAAATCATTTTACTATAAGGACACATGCACACAAATGTTCATTGCAGCACTGTTTACAATAGCAAAGACCTGGAACCAACCCAAATGCCCATCGACAATAGACTGGATAGGGAAAATGTGGCACATATACACCATGGAATATTATGCAGCCATCAAAAACGATGAGTTTGGGTCCTTTGTAGGGACATGGATGAACCTGGAAACCATCATTCTCAGCAAACTGACAGAAGAGCAGAAGATCAAACACCGCATGTTCTCACTCCTAGGCGGGTGTTGAACAATGAGAACACATGGACACAGGGAGGGGAGCACTACACACTGGAGTCAGTTGGGGGGAAATAGGGGAGGGACGGTGGGGGGTGGGGAGCTGGGGAGAGATAGCAAGGGGAGAGATCCCAGATGTAGGTGATGGGGAGGAAGGCAGCAAATCACACTGCCACGTGTGTACCTATGCAACAATCTTGCATGTTCTTCACGTGTACCCCAAAACCTAAAATGCAATAAAATAAATGGGAAAAAAATGCCCTTAATAAAAGCATTGTATCAGTTTAATCCTCTGAGAAATAAACACTGAGATAGATTTAGGAGGGCAAGAGATTTATTGGGGACTGACAAGATAAAAGAGAGAGGAAGCAAAATTTGGCACAGGGAACCTCAGATTATGATGCTGATCTCGTAATCTCTTGACCAACTCATTTGAGGAGTTGCTTTGAAGCAAAATTATGTTACAGAAGATCCATATTGGACAGAAATGGCCTGACCCCATAGTATGGTTTTGCTATGTCTCCACCCAAATCTCATCTTGAATTATAGTTGTCATAATCCCCACATGTGATGGGAGGGACCTGGTGGGAGGTAATTGAAGCATGGGGGCAGTTTCCCCCATGCTATTCTCATTGTAGTAAGTTCTCACAAGATTTGATGGTTTTGTAAGGGGCTTCCACCTTTTGCTCAGCACTTCGCTTTGGTGTTGCCATGTGTATTAGTCCATTTTCATGCTACTGTTAAAGACATACACGAGACTGGGTAATTTATAAAGAAAAAGAGGTTTAATGGACCCACAGTTCCATGTGGCTGGGGAGACTTCACAATCATGGAAGCAGGCAGAAGGCAAGAGACATGTGTTACATGGCAGCAGGCAAGAGAAAGAATGAGAACCAAACAAAAAGGGTTTCGGCTTATAAAACCACTAGATCTTGTGAGACTTATTCAGTACCTTGAGAACAGTATGAGGGTGACGGCTCGCATGATTCAATTACCTTCCGCAGGATCCCTCCTACAGCAAGAATTATTGGAGCTACAATTCAAGATAATATTTGGGTGGGGACCCAGCCAAACCATATTGGAGCTGCAGTTTAAGATGATATTTGGGTGGGAATCCAGCCAAATCATATCACCATGTGGAAGATGTGTTTCCTTCCCCTTGTGCCATGATTGTAAGTTTCCTGAGGCCTCCCCAGCCATGCTGAACTGTGATTCAATTAAACTTCTTTCATTTATAAATTACCCAGTCTCAAGTATGTCTTTATAAGCAGCATGAAAACAGACTCATTCACCCCAGTACCTTTACTATGTTCAGTCATCATCTGGGACTGCCCAAGAATAGCTTGACTTTATCTCTAAAGATGAGGCAAAGCCTGAAGGTGCTAACAGCTGCATGCTATCAGCTTGCAGACCTTATTGCAGCTCAATAGTAATGTTATTTTGTAAAGGGAAATTCAACTGCTGTAGCTCCATGACTGACACAGGCAATAAAACATATATAACTAGGGAATAAATATGAGAAAGGTGCCAGACTGTATACAGAGAACTACACACTAACATTAAGAGAAATTAAAGAAGACCTAAATAAACAGAAGGCTATAGTATGTTCGTGGCTTAGAAGGCACAACATTATAATGATGCCAGCTTGAATAACTAATCTATAAATTCAAGGCCATCCCAGTAAGTACTATTTTTTTTTGTGGAAACTGACAAGTTGATTCTAAAATTCTATAAAAATTTAAAGAGTAACTACCACATTCCTGAAAAACAAAGTCAAAAGTCTTATATTTACAATAAGTAAGAAAGTATGGGGTTGACACAATCTTCTCAACAAATGACTGATAGAATAGTAAGCCTAGTCTATTGTTTACCTAATTTATACCAAATTGCTGTTGAAAATAATGGGAACAGATTATCTTTCAATAAATGATACTTGTCAAATTGGATATCCATGTGGAAAAAAAATGAACTTTTACCCCATGATACCGAATACAAAAACTGAAGATGGATTGTAGTTGTAAATATGAAAGGTAAAATAACAATGCTTCTAGAAGATAATATAGAATAGTATCTTTATGATATTGTAGTAGGCAAATATTTCTTAACAATATTAACTAGGAAAGATTGATAAATTGGAATACATAAATGTTTAGAACTCTGTTCATTTTAGGATACCTCTGAGTGAAAAAGCAATTTATGGAATGAGAAAAGATATTTGTAACACAGATAGCCAACCAAATTCTCATATCCAATAAATAGAAAGAATTCCTGCAAATCAGTAAGATAAGGCAGGCAATTCAGCTAAAAAATAAGCAAAAGACTTGAATAGATACTTAACAAAAGAGCATCTCCCAATATTCAATAAGAATTTAAAAAAGGACTTTAATAAATCATATATTCATATTATTTGTATTCTGATGCTTTGACATCTTAGAGCTTTGCTGACCCCGGACGGACCTTTCCTTTCAGTATTAGCTAATCAAACAATTTGAGTATGTGTTTCATATGTAAACCAACAAATCCAGAGCCCACATTCCAACTTCCTCCTTTGTGAGTCTCTCACATTTGGGGCCACTATTACCCTAATCACCTCAGGGCCAGGTATCAGACAATTAGGAACAGCCCCTACACCCTAGAGAGTACAAATATTACTGAAACTAGCCAATTCTAAACCTGTTCACTTTGCCACTCCTGTTTCTTCCCATGAAAACCACAACAAAGGCACTTGCCCATGTTTTGCCCTTGCTTTGGCTGTCTTGTTGCTTTCCTGTGTGCCCCCTCCCATATTGCGTGCTGTGCCTCCTGTTTTTAGGGAGCTGTGAGTATAGAAAGTGTGTCTGTGTGTCTTTTGATACCTGATTAAAAAGAGTGCAAGTTACTCTTAAAATAGTGCTTAACCTCATTGGAAATGCAAATGAAAATCACAATGAAATCCTACAACTTACCAGAATAGCTAGAATGAAAAAGACTAAAAATATCAAGTATTTGTAAGAATGTGGAACGATGAGAACTTTCACATACTGCATATCCTGCTGGTGGGTGTGCAAATTGGCACAACTATTTTAGAAAATAGTTTGACTGCATCTACTAAAGTTGAATATTATATACCCTATGACTTGCCATTTCTATTTCTAGATATATGCTCAGCAGAAATGCACAATATGTGTACCAAAATACATGTATAAGAATGATCATAGTAACTTACTTGTGATCATTCCAAATTAGAAGCAACTCTAATATCCATCAAGAGTTGAATGAGTAAGTATATCACAGTATACTCATACAATAAAATGATCTGGGACAGACAATGAAAATGATCTACAGCTATTCACAGTGAATCTCAACAAATACACTGTTGAACAAAGGAAGCCACGCAATAAAGAGTATATAATGTATGATTCCATTTATATGGGGCTCAAAATCAGGGAAAACTAGTTTATGGTGACAGATGTTGAGATAATAGCTTGTCTTTGGAGATGGAGGGTGGACGGATTATGACTGGGAGGGATATGAAAGTGAACCTACTGTGTATTCATAATGTTTTCTTTCCTGATGTCAGTGGTAGTTATCTAGGTGTATTCGCTTTGTGAAAATCCATAGAACTCTACATTTAAGATGTGTGCTCTTTCTGTTTGAATGTTATAATTCAACAAAAATGTTGAAAAAAATCAGTGAGAATTTTTGTATACAGAATAATTGTTGCAGGATGTAAATTGTATTGTTATAAATACTTGCAATCATTTATGAGGAAAGCTTGTCCTAGTAGGAATCACATTGCTGGAACACATGTGAAATGAGCTTGCAAGCTAAATATTATGAGGCTCCTTATGTCAAATGCTGTCCTGGCTGTCGATCATGAAAATGTTTTGGTTATTACTGAAACCGAATTAAACTGTGTTTGAGGGGGCTCCCACCTGGAGAGTTGGTGGTTTATTTAGAGTTGTGTTTTACTCTGTGTCCTTGGCCAGGTGCCACTTACTGACGTTAGTTAATCTTGCTGAGTCTGTCTTCTCTTATCAGTGGGATGTGACTAATAATAGTAATTGCTTCATAGAGTTGTGAAGAATTAATAAGGTTGTGTATGTGAATGGCTCAGTGCAGAGCCTGGAGCCTGAGTAAGTGCTCAGGAGTTATTCGCTGTTATTGTTTTTGTTGTGTTTGTGTTCTGACATGTTTTCAAGATTTATAATTTAATTGTGTTTCTGTGATGCGTGGACAGGAAGTAGAGGAGGGATATTATAAAGAGTAGTTGGGGCACAACTTCACCTACCCCACCACAACCCCAGGTTCCCCCATGGAACCCAAGATCTTTGATGAGGCCCCATCCTGAATCAGACTAGGTTTGGTGATACCGCATGGGGAATGAGTCTTTGAATAGAAGGCTCTGGGCTTGCAAAGATTGTAAGAGATACTATTTCTATTGGAGAGTTTGATCTAAGCCTGCTGAGGAGTGGTCAGCACCATAGCCAGGGAGGTCAAGGCCACAGCTGAAATTTAAGTTCAGATTTACATGGGCCAGGAACTAGAAGCCCCTGTGTTTATCTGCTTGTCTGAAAAAATAGACTTTTTTTTTTTTCTGAAACAGGGTCTTGCTCTGTCACCCAGGCTGGAGTGCAGTGGTGCAATCATGGCTCACTGCAACCTTGACCTCCCAGGCTCAATCCATCCTCCCAACTCAACTTCCTGAGTAGCTGGGACCACAGGTTCATGCCACCATGCCCGGCTAATTTTTGTACTTTTTGTAGTGATGGGGTTTCATCATTTTGCCAAGCCTGGTCTCGAACTCCTGGGCTCAAGCTATCTACCATCCTCGGCCTCCCAAAGTGCTGGGATTACAGGCATAATGAAAAAATAGACTTCTCCTAAAAACATCATTGTGAATTTGGGGACAATGTTCTAGGCCTGAGATCAGAGGTATACTAAAGTGTGGTCTGGCAATACCCACTATTTGTAAAGCACAGTAAAAGATCATATAAAAGTACTTAGAAAAGGTAAAAATCATCCAAAAAGACAAGTGGGTTTCTGAGTTACCCAGGAGATTCTTAGCATTGCCTTTCTTGCTTTTAGCTCGTCACTCCAAATGCTTCCCAGTAACTGGGCTCTGAGGCTGACCTCCCCCTTCAGTGTTCCACCCCAGAGATTCTCCATCAGCCAGCCTCGTAGGCCAGGAGTTATTATAGGCTGTTCACAAGATGTTCAAAGGCCAGCTGTGAGTTTGTTTCACTTAACTCAGAGAAGGTTAAAGGAATCTCAGACATGAAATCTCTAAGTAACACATGAAATTCCTCACTCCATTTATGCAGCCATGGTCTGAAATGAGAAATCAGACAAGGAAGCAAGATTACTACAGTGTTAGGCTGGGACCTGACCAGGCGGGCCACCGCTGGCTCCCATTCCCTCCTCATATCTTACATGTTAACAGGAGACAACTGTTAAAGTTCAAGGAGAAACCAGCTCAACAAAGCCTGATCATGGAAAGTTTTACCCAAATCTAGGATCAATTGTTCTGACTCTTCATAGCAGCACCAAAGAATTTGTTTACATTAGAAAGAAGACTGTCTTTCCAATATGCTTTTGGAGGTAAATTACAAGCAAACATGCAAACCTGTACCAAAAAAATAATGTCACTTTTAATTTTTTTCCTAATCGATAAAAAGTCCTCATTAACTGGGCATCTAGAAAAAGGAAGACGTGAAAATCTCTTCTTCCATGTTACCTCTTTCTTACTACATTTTGATTTCTTCAGGCTGATTGTGCATACAATTCGACAAGAACCAAAAACAAGGATACATCTTGTACTCTTTTGAAAGTTCATTGGGTAAGGCAGATATTTGAAGTTAGAGTTTTGTTTCAGTCTCTGGTCTGCCACTTACTAGTTGTGTGACCTTGGGCAGGCCACTGTGCCTTTGTTCTTCATCTGTGAAAGCAGGATAAGAATGCCAAGACAGACAATAAACACAAGTCTTTAAGCTGCATCCTAGAACCTGGACACTTTCTTGTCAACAATTCTTCCAACAACTCCCTACTCCCTAGGTGAGCTCAGCCACATTCCTACCTTCCATGTATGCCCTGTTGGTGCACCTGCCTACCTGACAGCTCTACTTAGATATCACAAGAAGAACTTAGCACATCCAAAATCAGACTCTTGGTTTTTCTCCAAATTGGTCTTCTTTTAGTCTTTCTTATCTGAGAGGCTCTTTTTTTTTTTTTTAATCTATCAAGTCATGAAACTAAAAAACTTAGAGTCCGTTTTGATTCCTCCCATTCTCTCTCCTCACCTCCTCTCCCACTTCCAGTTCATTTACAGTCCTAGTCTGTAAATGCTAACTCCCAAAACCTCTTGAATCCACCTACTTCTACCCAGGTCTACTGCCACCACTCTGTTTTACTTTACCATAATACATTCCCATTCAACTGGTCTCCCCTTCAGTTACTCTCCAGTCTCTCTCCTCTGCCCTGGAGCCAGTGTGATCTTGTTAATATGCTCATCTTCTAGTGTCTTTTACCTGCCTATGCCTTTTGGTGGCTTTGCATTGCTCTCAGGCTAAAGACTAAAACCTTTAACATGATCTTCAAGGACAGCATGGTTTGGCTTTTCCCTATAAGTTCAGCCTCATCTCACCTCACATTCTTCTTTGTCTACTGAGCTCCACTCATAGGAGTTTTCTTTCATATCTTTGGGTTTTTTCAAACTTTTATCTTGAGTTAATTTCAGACTTACAGAAATGTCGCAGAAATAGTACAGGGAATTCTTGTATATCTTTAACATGCATTCCTCAAATGCTAAATTTTACCATATTTGTTTAGTCTATTTTTTTTCCTGAACTTTTTGGGAGTATTATAATAAAGAAGTTAATATAAATATAGTACCATTTTATAATAAACAAACCTTCTTTAAAATTTGACTAATTATCCCATTAATGTCTTTTATAGCAAAAGAAAAAGTGTTCTGCTCCAGAATCACAGATTCTGCTTAGTTGCCTCTCTCTTTCAACTCCTTTATCTGGAACAATTCCTCAGCCTTTCTTTGTCTTTTATGACCTTGACATTTTTGAAGAGACTTGGCCAATTATTTTGTAGCATGTCTCTCATTTTAGGTTTGTGGGATGGTTCCTCATGATTAGAGATAGGTTATAAATGTTTGGCAGGACTATCACCGAAAGGAGTCTATGTTCTTAGTGCATCAAATCAGAAAGCACATGATATCAATTTATCCATTACTGTTGATGTTAACTTTGAGCACTTAATGAAAGTGCTATCTATCAGATCTCCACAGTAAAGATCTTACCATTTTTTCCCTTTGTAATAAAAAATATCTTGTGGAGAGATACTCTGAGACTACAAAATAAACTTTCATCTTTTAATATTACAATCCATTGATGGTTCTCATCTGAAATAACATTTACTATGGTGGTTGCCAAATTAAGAGTCTTTTAAATTTAAAATGCCAGGTTCTCTCCAACTCCAGGCCCTTTGCACATATTATATCTTCTGCCTAAAATCCTCCTCCTCTTCTTCAACTGATTAACTGATTATTTCTTTAGATCCAGACCCAATGTCATTTTCTGAGATGTCTTCTTTGGCCCTTTCCCCATACAAGATAAGACATTATTAGGCATCATGTAATACTTTATAGCACTTGTAGTTGTAGTTTTTATACTTATTTTTGTGATTGCTTAAAGTCTGTTTCCTCCACCTGGCTATAAATACCATGAATTCTTATTTTTATGCACTATTATGATTCTAGTGCCTAGCATGGGTTCTTGTATACATAGGCTGCTCATTAAATTTAATTGATTAAAAGAATGAATAAGAACTTATAGAGTTCTTGTGATGATTAAACAAAATAAGATACATAAAATTCCTAACATGTAGTAGAATCTTAACAAATATTGGTGCTCTCCCCATTCTCCAGCCCTCACATTGGGAAAGACTTTCTATAACAGGCAAAACATCTTATACCAAACAAATATTTGTTATTGGAGGGGACCCTCTGTGCCCTAAAGGTTGATCTTCACTTGAAATTTAGGAGCAGTTCAGTGGAAGAAAATTTATAAAGAGCAAGTCAGACTAAAATACAAGGTTGCATTCCCTTTCTTATCTGCAACATGTGTTGAAATGGGCTTCACTTGCCAATTTGAGAAATTAAACCTCCCTCTTCTACTCTCTTTCAAAGTGACCCTTGGTTATTTATAAGAGCTCTGCAGACAATTGATTTACATGTGAATAACTTGACTCTCAGGATTTTCTAATCTGATCTCTTTGCCCTGCTGCCACACAGCTCCTGTGGCTCATCTTATGAGAGAGCCATTCTGCTCTCTTCACACCATTTTCCTTGACAGGCAACCTCCATTGATGTCCCCACTCTGGCCCCTTGGGAGGGACAATACTGCTCTCCTCTTGTATAAATAAAACAAGTGTTGGGGACTTCTGATTAGCAGGATGCAAAAACTGCTCACTCATGGACTCCTCCTATTCCCTGAGATGCTGTTGAAATTTCAGGACTCAGAGAAACATGAAAAGAAATATGCTTATAACAGAAAAGAGTTTGGAAGGAAAGATCATTGGTGAATACATGACTTCAGGAAATTCCCAGGCCAGACACAGTGCTCATGCCTGCAATCCCAGCAGGTTGGGAGGCCAAACCAGAAGGATCGCTTGAGCCAAGGAGTTCAAGACCAGCCTAGGCAACATAGTGAGATCCCATGTCTAAAAAAAAAATTTAAAAATTAGCCAGGCACAGTGGTGCACACATGTAATCCCAACTACTTTGGGGGGCTGAAGTAGGAGGATTGCTTGAGCCTGTGAGTTTAAAGCTGTAGTGAGCCATAATTATGCCACTGTGCTCCAGCCTGAATATTGCCAAAAAAAAAAAAAAAAAAAAAAAAAAAAGACAGGATTCCCAGAAGAAGGCAAATTAAAGTGTGTTGATTAGTGTCCAGTGCAGAGGAAACCACTGGGCAGGTAGGGCCAGGAGAGGAGGTGGAAGCTGATCTTACCTGTGAAACTTAAGAGGTTCTAGGTTCTAGGTCACAGGTATAAGAGGCAGTAGTAAGAAACAGCAGAAAAGAGAAGGATTTATTGAAGATAAGAGAGTTGGAAGTCAGTCTCACACTCCTTCTTTCCTTGATGTCCAGTTACAGAACAATTAGGAGCTTAGATTTACTCAAAGACTGAAAAATAAAAGCCAAAACTAAACCAACCCAAACAAAAAAAGTGGTCATTTCTTTAAAGAAAGAGAACTCTTGGAACTCCAGTGGTACAATCAGTTAGCGCACAATACTTATACAGAAAGAGAACAATCTTCAGAGACTAATACTTCTAGGGGGGTATTACTTCCTCCAGAATAAAATGTTTTTTTTTCTGGAATTTGGGCAGATTGTTTCTCACTCATTGTCCTGAAGCAAAGCCTGCCATTGGCTATATCCCATTCAGATACACAAAGGTTACAATAAGGCTTATCAGGGCAGAGGTCTGTTAGGGAAAATAATTATAGAGTTTCTATAAAGCAAGAGAAGGAAACCATACCAGCTACCTAAAATAATCAGCCTTGTCTCTCCTTCTTGAATATGCATGAACAACATATAAGGAAGAAGAAGACTAATATGTAAAGAAGGACCAATAAATAAAACTGACCCTGGAGGAAGCAGAGCTATTTAGGTAAACAGAAGACAACTTTTTAAAAAATATGATTATATTCTTAAAGAGAAATGAGAATATGTTGTCAAGACAGGAATACAACAATATAAAACAGGATTAGTCAAAGATTAACCCTTGAAATTAAAAAAAAATTGTTAAAATACTTAAAAATCAACAGCAAGTTTTGGTAATAAAGTCAAAGCAATCTTCCAAGCTATAGAATAAGAAAATAAATAGAAAACATGAGAAAAAAAATAAGTGAAAGATCAATCCAGGGTTCAACATATGATTAATAGTAGTTTCAGAATTTAGACTATGTGATATAGGGTAGAATTTTTTGTAATTGTGAGGAAAATTTCCAAGAGTTGAAGAAAGCCACAAGTTTTTAGTTTGACAGGGCTATCAAATGCTTCACCATATGAAAGGGAAATTGATTCATGTGTAAGAATAATTTCATCAAACTCAGAAAGGTGAAAATAAAGGAAGACACCAAAGGTTTCAGAGTGAGACAAAATAACACATAAAGTAGCTTACATTGTAACCACAAATCGGGCATCAGCAACCCTGGATGCTAAAAGTTATAGAGCAATGCCATACAGTTCTAAGGGAAAATTATTTTGACCTAGATTTAATTTGACCTAGAATTCTGTATCCTGCCAAACAGTTACTCAAGTCAGGCGGGTACGGGGGTGGTGGTGGTGGTGGTGGTGAATACATTTTTAGTCAGCCAGGGACTCAGAATATTTGCCTGACAAAATAAGAGAGTGGTCCTATCAAAAACAGGGGAAGGAAAGCCACCATTAAGGACAGAATAGTTTCTAAGCTGACAGTGTGCTAAAGGAAAGTTCCAGCATGGCAGCTGTGCATCAGGCCTGGAGAATAGTTAGTCCACAGGAAGAGAAGAATTGGAGAGCTGTTGGAGGTTGTCTAGGTAAAACAAGGGTTCCATGCAAGTCTATCATTGAAAGGCAGGGAGAAATTGAGGATACTCTAACAGCTTATTAATCTTCATTCAACAAGAAAAACAAAAGGCAATTAGAAATCTTAGGAAAAACCCAACAGAACAAAGTCATGGGTCACATAGAGAGTTCACTACATTGTGACGTAATTGGGGCATGGGTTGAGTGTGAGGACAGGGACTCTATTTGATCTTGACTCTACCAACATTTTTCTCCAAATGTCCCAGGGGTTAAGATATTTTACTTGTAGAGAAAGAAGAGTAATTATGTTATACCAATTGGCTCTGTGATAAATAATATTTACATAGTAATTACCATGTAAAAGGTGTTTATCGGCTTGTTAGTGTTGAGACTCAATCTATAAACAAAGTGTGGAAGATTTAATTAAGCTTATGGAATTATATTTAAATGTTATCTTCCTCAATCATATAAAAGAAAATATACAACAGAAGTATGGATAAGGAAAGAAGAGAAATGAGAACAGCAAGTTAGGGACAGTCAAATCCTCAACTTGTAGTGGTAGGTGGTAGTTAAGAAACACTGCCAAGAGTTGATGGAACCAAAATTAGGTGTTTATGTATGTTATTTAAAATTATACTGGCAGCTGGTAGATATTATGAATAGTTGAGTGCTACTATTTATTCCTGATAGAAAATAGAAGATGGTAAAAGAAAGATTGTCATTTCTTCAGTTCATCACTAAGCAGTAAATAGGCAAGTTTATTGCTAAGAATATTGACTGGGGTATACTTTAAAATTAATGAGTACTGACATACAATGCCTTTCAACTTCTAAACATTTCCTTTAAAGGGGGCAGGCTCTCTAGGACACTGACTTAATGTTTGTAGTGCGTGAGGCCCAAGCAGAGTGAAGGGTGCAAATATTCCAGGTTTCCAGCTGCCCTAATTGCCTATGGCAATGATAAAACTGCTGGAAAAATGTCCCGTTTAAAACCAAAGAGGGCCACTTTCCAGATGTACCACTGAGTACATATGCACTCATTCTGCTGGTCCATTTAACAGCAGCCTCCTCGAGCCCAACTCAAGTGGCAGTTGCCGGGGGGGGGAGATGGGTGTGGAGCCAGCGGTCCCATCCACAGGACCGGCGAGGCCACAGCAGCACTGTCTGGGCCTCTGTGACCAAGGCAACTCTCTCTGCTAAGCTGTCACCTGAGATTCAGATGCAAGAGGATGTTTGCTCGAGGGAACATGTCTTGTACAAGGCAAGTAAACAGCTTTAGACTCATGTCAGTGCTCTGCTTGCTGCCCTACAAGACAGTGGGACTAAACGAGCGGCAAGGACAGTCCTCTGGCAGGTTTTCTTCTGAACTGATCCTCGTGAGAGAGACACGAACCTCTCGTTATGAAGAAAGATAGTTCCCTATTCAGGGAGAATTACTGCCCTCTCCTGATGATATTGAGAAACCTGCTAAGGAGGCCCTTTAAACTGGAATTCTTGTCAGGCATCTAAATTCACTTATCACTTTATAGTGGAAATCTGGCCTGGCCTGGTGACTCATGCCTGTAATCCCAGCACTTTGGGAGGCTGAGGCAAGAGGATTACTTGAGCTCGGAAGTTCAAGGCTGCAGTGTATTGTAATTGCTCCACTGCACTCCAGCATGGGTGACAAAGTGAGAGAGACAGACTTTTCTGTCTATCTATCTATATCTATTTATAGATGAGCTTCTGTAAAATAAGTTTTAAAACAAATTATTTACGATGACCCAAGAAATATGCAGAAGTATGCTCAGGTAACTGACGCTGAGCTCTTACCTTCTAATTGTTCAGGATAGATAGGCTAAGCTTTGAAAAGTCTGCCCTGACCACAGCCTCATACTAAGGAATTCCTGTCACCGGCTTCTGCTGATGGAAGTTATGGCCAAGTTACATAGTAGAGCCTCACTGCTATAGCTTAAACCAATCACACCAGTAGAAGGTGTCTGATGTATGGATTAGCAGATCCATAGGCTGACCAACGGCAGCCTATGATAGCACATGGCGTGGAAATTCTGCCAAACGGGAACATCATGAAACTTCCTCAGAAATTTGAACTGGAATTAGAGGAAGAGGGTTGATGAGTTTGCAGGAGTAAACTCAGAAGTGGGACAGCACAGTCTGAGAAGGTAATACACAGATAACATATGGAGGAGTCCAGGAGATTACCTTCCATAATGATACCATGAGCATACATGTTTCAAGGTAGAGCAAAGTCACTAGAGTAGAGGCTGGCATGGATTGTGGAGACAGGGTGGCAGAAGCAGATGGAGGCAAACTGAGTCAATGTTAATGGTGGTGTTCAGAGAGGAGATTAATAAAATTCTGCAAGTGAGAGAATGTCTGAGATGCTCTGGTGTTTCCTTGAGGCCTGGTATAGAGCTGTTTCCCGTCTTCATGGCAGCCCCTTGCTCTCGTGCGTAACTTTATGAGAGACTCCCATAGTGATTGAACTGGCAAGGGTCTCTGTTCTTTTGCAGGGTCTTTGGCTAAACACACCAACCCATCTATGCTGACTTTCTAGTTGGACATGTTCTTTTGAGACTGCTTTCCTGGGGAGGTAGCAAAGTAATTGAGACAATGAAAAAACTAGCCTAAAGCAAAGAAAATCAGCATTGCCCCCTAAAGCCTAAGAGTAGCACACCTAGGCAAGTTCTTTTCTAGCCTCCAGGAAAAGACAGCTGAGGAGCAGGTGCTGAGTGCTTGAAGATCATGTCAGAAACTCCATTTCTGATGTCTTCACTGCCAAGGACTCCCCATTACCCCCACCCCACCCCACCCTCCACCAATCACTTTCTTTTTCTCCAAGGACGCTAAGTTTTGAAAAGATTTAATCTAGCAAACTGGCTGTGTTTATTTAGGTAATAAATCATTTTCTCATTGGGATAGATGTGAATCTTACCCATAAGCTCAGGATGCAAAGATAGTACTTTATTTTTACTCTCTAACTTGACCTAATTTGATTCAGAGTCCCCATTTCATTGAAGCAGGAGGAAATTTAACTCAGTCATTCCTGAGGCACTATGTCCCAAGTGAGGTAGGGTGCAGGGGATGATACTGGTTACTGACCATCTCTGTCCTCATGAGCAGTTAATTCTGAGATCTCCATGGTTCCTTCAGGCTTTTTCTCCACACCTCCCACACCACAGTTGGGCACTGAAATCTTCACTGTGGCCAGAAACTCAGTGCTAGGGTCCCTTTCCCTGAGTGTGGCCTGCAGCCATCCCCTGGAAGGTCTGGCCCTTGCCTAGGGGCACTGTCTTGGAAAAGAGCAGTAGTCCAAGATTTTTCTCTTCTTCTGGGCCAGTTGGGAAATATTTGCTTTTTAGTTACAGAGAGCCCTCCCCTATAAAATTAATCTGGATGATAGGAAGTTGAACAGGAAACCCAGTGCCTGTGGGAAATTTATTATATAACTGTAAATGGAGTGCTTAGCCATACACACACAAGTGTGCATGCATGTGCTCAGGTGAATTAAATTATTCTTTAAAATCATGTTTTCTCTCTCAGAATTAAATAATAATTGTGTTGATTGAATGCACACGGCGTATGAAGCAACATGGTAAGTATAAATAAGCTAATGGGATTTCTAGAGTTTCTTTTGGTTGAGTCCCAAAGCAAAGAGGAGCCATGTGGATTAGAGACTCTCATAAAATAAATTCTGTGAAGCAAGTCAATGAACTGTCAGCTCAGTCTCATTAACTTTAGGGAGACCCTAGATGAAGCCTTATTTCTGCAATATCTGGTTGCAGGAAAAGTAAAAACCTGCAAATGTCTCCTTAATGTCTCTTGTTGCCACTAAATTGCTGCCCACTTAATTCTAACCCTGTGCCTCTGCAGAAGGAACTGGATGACCCTGGGCCTGGAAGTATATTTTATTTCTGGGCTCCTGAGTTTCTTTCATAAGTACCCTCCTGCCTGTCTTCCAGAGTGAAAGAGTCCTCTCTGAGTTTCTTCCAGTTGTCTATACTAACAGCCTTGAAATTATAGACCTGTCCCCAGTGATTGGAAAGTGCTGACTCATCAGTTCCAGGGTTTTCTAAAATGTGTCTGCAGTGGCCTGTGCAGGGAGAGAGGGAAAGTCAGCGCAGAAACACCTTTCCTGTGACCAGTGCTTTAAGTTTAGTGCATTCAGACTTCAGTGCACATTATTTATCTGACCTCACACAGCATTGTGCAGAGTGGTGGTGGTGTCCTTTCACATATATGAAATTTGGAGCTCAGAGAGGCAGAGGGGCTTGCTCAGGGTCATAGCGCAGAGCCAGAACTAGAAGCTAGCTCTTCTGTTTCCCACGTCCATGTTCTTTGCCTGATACCCAGTCCTTCTCAAGGGAACTAGGCAGTAGGCATAAAAGGCGCTCTTAATGTGAACTGAGCACGCTTCTGGCCCAGTGGAAATAGCAAGAAAATATCAGACACGTTTCTTGCCCTCGAGTCACATAGAGCTTAGTTGTTGGGTTTTTTTTTAACTTTTATTTTAGGCTCAGGGGTACATGTGCTGGTTTGTTTTTCAGGTAAATTGTGTGTCACAGACGTTTGGTGTAAAGATTATTTCATCACTCAAATAGTAAGCATAGTACCCGATACTTAGTTTTCAATCTTCTCACTTCTCATAACCTCCACACTCAAGTAGGCCCCAGTATCTGTTGTTCCCTTCTTTGTGTCCATGTATACTCAGTGTAGCTCCCACTTATAAGTGAGAACATGTGGTACTTGGTTTTCTCTTCCTGCATTAATTCACTTAGGATAATGGGCTCTGACTCCATCCATATTGCTGCCAAGCCAAAAACATAATCTCATTTTTTAATGGCTACATAGTATTTCATGGTATTTATGTACCACATTTTCCTTATACAGTCTACCACTGAGGGACATTTAAGTAGATTCCATCTCTTCGCTATTGTGAATAGTGCTGCAATGAACATACACATCTTTATGGTAAAACAATAATATTCCTTTGGGTATATACCCAGTAATGCAATTGCTAGGTCAAATGGTAATTCTGTTTTAAGTTCTTTCAGAAGTCACCACACTGCTTTCCACAATGGCTGAACTAATTTACATTTCTACCAGCATTGTAGAAGCTCTCCCTTTTCTCCACAACCTTAGCATCTGTTATGTTTTGACTTTTTAATAATAGTCATTCTGACTGGTGTGAGGTGGTATCTCATTGTGGTTTTGATTTGCATTTCTCTGACGATTAGTGATGTTGAGCATTTTTTCTTTTGCCTGTTGGCCATGTATGTCTTCTTTTGGAAAGTGTCTGTTCTTTTGCCCACTTTTTACTGGGGTTGTTTTTTTCTTGTAAATTTGTTTACGTTCTTTATACATTCTGGATATTAGATCTTTGTTGGATACATGGTTTGAAAATATTTTCTCCCATTTTGTAGGCTGCCTGTTTACTCTGTTGATAGTTTCTTTTGCTGTGCAGAATCTCTTATTGTTATGAAATCTTTGCCAGGACCTATGTCCAAAATGGTATTTCCTAGGTTTTCTTCCAGGGTTCTTATCATGTTATAGTTTGCATTTAAGTCTTTAAACCACCTTGAGATTTTTGTACATGGTATAAGAAAGGGGTCCAGTTTCAGTCATCTGCATATGGCTAGCTGGTTATCACAGTACCATTTATTGAATAGAGAGTCCTTTCCCCATTTCTTGTTTGTGTCCAGTTTGTCGAAGATCTAATAACTGTAAGTGTGTAACTTTATATCTGGGCTCTCTATTCTGTTCCATTTGTCTACAAGTCTGTTTTCATACCAGTACCATGTTGTTTTGTTTACTGTAGCCTTGTAGTATAGTTTGAAGTAGGGTAGCATGATGCCTCCAGCTTTGTTATCCTTGATTAGGATAGCCTTGGCTATTTGGGCTTTTTTTGGGGTTCCATGTAAATTTTAAAATAGTGTTTTTCTAAACGTGAGGAATGTCATTGGTAGTTTGATAGGAATAGCACTGAGTCTGTACATTGCTTTGAGCAATTTGGCTGTTTCAATTATATTGATTCTTCTTATCAGTGAACATGAAATGTTTTTGTATTTGTATCACCTCTGTTTTTTTTTTTTCTCAGTGAAGGCATTTTTTAATTTCTTCTCATTTGCAGACATACATATATGCAAACACAAACGTGAACGTGTTATTCTTTTTAGGATAAGTTTTTTTTTTAATTGTACTTTATGTTTTGAGACACATGTGCAGAATGTGCAGGTTTGTTACATAGGTATACATGTGCCGTGGTGGTTTCCTGCACCTATTGACCTGTGCTCGAAGTTCTCTCAACCCCCACCCTCCAACAGGCTCTGGTGTATGTTTTTCCCTTACCTAGGTCCATGTGTTCTCATTGTTCAAGTCCCACTTATGAGTGAGAACATGCAGTGTTTGGTTTTCTGTTCCTGTGTTAGTTTGCTGAGGATGAACTTTATCCATGTCCCTGCAAAGGATATGATCTCACTCCTTTGTATGGCTGTGTAGTATTCTATGGTGTATATGTACCACATTTTCTTTGTCCAGTCTATCACTGATGAGCATTTGGGCTGGTTCCATGTCTTTGCTATTGTAAATAGTTCTGTAATAAACATACATGTGCATGTGTCTTTATAGTAGAATGATTTATATTGTTTTGGGTATATACCCAGTAATGTGATTGCTGGGTCAAATGGTATTTCTGGTTTTAGATCTTTGAGGAATTACCATACTGTCTTCCACGATGGTTGAACTAATTTGCATTCCTTCCAACAGTGTAAAATCATCCCTATTTCTCCACAGCCTCGCCAGCATCTATTGTTTCTTGACTTTTTAATCATCTCTATTTTGACTGACATGAGATGGTATTTCATTGTGGTTTTGATTTGCATTTCTCCAATGATCAGTGATGTTGAGCTTTTTTTTCATGTTTGCTGGCTACATAAATTTCTTCTTTTTAGAAGTGTCTGTTCATATCATTTGCCCACTTTTTGACAGGGTTGTTTTTTTCTTGTTTGTTTAAGTTTCTTTTAAATTCTCTATATTAGACCTTTATCAGATGGGTAGATTGCAAAACTTTTTTCCCATTCTGTAGATTGACTCCTCACTCTGATGATAGTTTCTTTTGCTGTGCAAAAACTCTTTAGTTTAATTAGATCTCATTTGTCAATTTTGGCTTTTGTTGTAATTGCTTTTGGCATTTTCATGATGAAGTGTTTGCCCATGCCTATGTCCTGAATGGTATTGCCTAGGTTTTCTTCTAGGGTTTTCATGGTTTTGGGTTTAACATTTAAGTCATTAATCCATCGTGAGTTAATTTTTGTATAAGGTGTAAGGAAGAGGCCCAGTTTCAGTTTTCTGCATATGGCTAACCAGTTTTCCCAACAACGTTTATTGAATAGGAGATCATTTCCCCGTTGCTTGTTTTGTCAGGTTTGCCAAAGATCAGATGGTTCCAGATGTGTGGTGTTACTTCTGAGGTCTCTGTTCTGTTCCATTGATCTATATGTCTGTTTTGGTACCAGTACCATGCTGTTTTGGTACCAGTACCATGCTGTTTTGGTTACTGTAGCCTTGTAGTATAGTTTGAAGTCAAGTAGCATAATGCCTCCAACTTTGTTCTTTTTGCTTAGGATTGTCTTGGCTATATGGCATCTTCTTTGATTTCACATGAAATTTAAAGTAGTTTTTTCTAATTCTGTGAGGAATGTCAATGGTAGTTTGATGGGAATAACATTGAATCTATACATTACTTTGGGCAATGTGGCCATTTTCAAGATATTGATTCTTCCTATCCATGAGGATGAAATATTTTTCCATTTGTTTGTGTCCTCTCTTATTTCCTTGAGCAGTGGTTTGTATTTCTCCTTGAAGAGGTCTTCACGTCCCTTGTTAGCTACCGTGGGCAGAACTTCCAATACTATGTTGAATAGGAGTGGTGAGAGAGAGCATCCTGTCTCTACTACCAGTTTTCAGAGGGAATGCTTCCAGCTTTTGCTCATTCAATGTTATATTGGCTGTGGGTTTGTCATAAATAGCCCTTATTATTTTGAGACATGTTTCATCAATACCTAATTGACTGAGAGTTTTTAACATGAAGGGATGTTGAATTTTATCAAAAAGCCTTTTCTGCATCTATTGAGATATTCATGTGGTTTTTGTCTTTGGTTCTGTTTATGTGATGGATTATGTTTATTGACTTGTGTAGGTTGAACCAGCCTTGCATCCGAGGGATGAAGGCAATGTGATCGTGGTAGATAAGTTTTTTGATGTGCTGCTGGATTTGGTTTGCCAGTATTTTATTGAGGATTTTTGCATTGATGTTTATCAGGGATATTGGCCTGAAGTTTTCTTTTGTGTGTATGTGTGTTTCTTCCCAGTTTTTGTATCAGGATGATGCTGGCTTCATAAAATGAGTTAGGGAGGAGTCCCTCCTTTTTAATTGTTTGAAATAGTTTCAGAAGGAATGTTACCAGCTCCTCTTTGTACCTCTGATAGAATTCAGCTGTGAATCCATCTGTCCAGGGCTTTATTTTGTTAGTAGGCTTGTAATTACTGCCTCAATTTCAGAACTTGTTATTTGTCTATTCAGGGGTTTGACTTCTTTCTGATTTAGTCTTGGGAGGGTGTATGTGTACAGGAATTTATTCATTTCTTCTAGATTTTCTAGTTTATTTGCATAGAATTGTTTGTAGCATTCTCTGAAGGTAGTTTGTATTTCTGTGGGGTAAGTGGTGATATCCCCTTTATCTTTTTGTATTGTGTCTACTTGATTCTTCTCTCTTTTCTTCTTTATTAGTCTAGCTAGGGGTCTATTTTGTTAAAAAAAAAAAGTTTATGGATTAATTGATTTTTTGGAGGGTGTTTTGTGACTCTATCTCCTTCAATTCTGCTCTGATCTGGGTTACCTCTTGTCTTCTGCTAGCTTTTGGATTAATTTGCTCTTACCTCTCCAGCTCTTTTAATTGTTATGTTAGGGTGTTGATTTGAGATTATTCTAGCTTTCTGATTTGAGCATTTAGTGCTACAAATTTCCCTCTTAACACTGCTTTAGCTGTGTCCCAGAGATTCTGGTATATTGTGTCTTTGTTCTCATTCATTTCAAAGAGCCTCTTGATTTCTGCCTTAATTTTATTATTTACCCTGGAGTCATTCAGGAGCAGGTTGTTCAATTTTCATGCAATTGTGTGCTTTTCAGTGAATTTCTTAATCCTGAGTTTTAATTTGATTGCACTTTTGTCTGAGAGACTATTTATTATTATTTCAGTTCTTTTGCATTTGCTGAGAAGTGTTTTACTTCCAATTATGTGGCCAGTTTTAGAATAAATGCCATGTGGCACTGAGGAGAATGTAAATTCTGTTGATTTAGAGTGGAGAGTTCTGTAGATGTCTATTAGGTCCATTTGATCCACAGCTGAATTCAAGTCATAAATATCTTTGTTAATTTTCTATCTCATTGAACTGTCCAATATTGACAGTGAGGTGTTAAAGTCTCCCACTATTACTTTGTGGAAGTCTAAGTCTCTGCGTAGGTCTCTAAGAACTTGTTTTATGAATCTGAGTGGTCCTGTATTAGGTGCATATATATTTAGAATAGTTGGCATTTCTTGTTGAATTGTTCCCTTTACAATTATGTAATACCCTTCTTTGTCTTTTTTTGATCTTTGTTGGTTTAAAGCCTGTTTTGTCAGAGACTGGAATTGTAAGCCCCACTGTTCTTTGCTTTCCATTTGCTTGGAAAATTTTCCTCCATCTCTTTATTTTGAGCCTCTGTGTGTCTTTGCACGTGAGATGGGTCTCCTGAATACAGCACACCAATGGGTCTTGACTCTATCCAATTCACCATTCTGTGTCTTCTTGGTTCAATCTTGAGAAGTTTTATGTTTCCAGGAATTTATCGATTTCTTCTAGGTTTTCTAGTTTTTGTGCACAGAAGTGTTCATAGTAGTCTCTAGGGGTTTTTTGTATTTCTGTGGAGTTGGTGGTAATGTCCCCCTCCCCTTTTTTTATTACTTTCAAATAACAATGTCAATCTTATTTATTCTTTCAAATAACAAACTCCAAGATTCATTGACCTTTTTAATGCTGTTTTGTGTCACAATTTCTTTCAACTTGCCTCTATTTTTTTTTTTCTACTAGCTTTGGAGTTGGTTTCCTCTCCTTTTTCATGTTCTTTTAGTTGTGATGTTATGTTGTTAAATTGAGATCTTTCTAAATTTTTGAAGTGGTCATTTATTGCTATAAATTTCCCTCTTAACACTGCCTTAGCTGTGTCCCAGAGATGCTGATATGTTGTATCTTTGTTCTCGTTAGTTTCAAAGAACTTCTTGATTTCTGTCTTAATTTCATTATTTACCCAAAAGTCAATCAGGAAAGGTTATTCAATTTCCATTGACTGTATGGTTTTGAGAAAATTTCTTAGTATTGATTTCTATTTTTATCACACCGTGGTCTGAAAGAGTGGTTGTTATGATCTCAGCTCTTTTGCATTTGCTTAGGAGTGTTTTGTGTCCAATTATGTGGTTAATTTTAGAGTCTGTGCTGCATAGTAATAAGAAGAATGTATATTCTGTTGGTTTGGGGTGGAGAGTCCTGTAGATGTCTATCAGATCCATTTGATCCATTGCTGAGTTCGGATCCTGAATATCTTTGTTAATTTTCTGCCTTGGTAATATGTCTAATATAATCAGTGGGGGTGTTAAAGTCTTGCACTATTATTGTGTGGGAGTCTAAGTCTCTTTGAAGGCCTCTAAGAACTTGCTTTATGAATTTGTGTGCTCTTGTGTTGGGTGCATATATATTTAGGATATTTAGGTCTTCTTGTTGAATTGGACACTTTACCATTATGTAATACCCTTCTTTGTCTTTTTTGATTTTTGTTGGTTTAAAGTCTGTTTTGTCTGAAATTAGGATTGCAACTCCTGCCTTTTCCTGTTTTCCATTTTCTTGGTAGATTTTTCTCCATTCTTTTATTTTTAGCCTATGGGTTTCATTGCATGTGGGTTGGGTCTCTTGAAGAAAACGTAACAATGGGTCTTGGTTCTTTATTCAGCTTGTCATCTGTTCCCTTTAATTAGGGGCATTTAGTCCACTTAAATTCAAGATTAGTATTGATAAGTATGGATTTCATCCTGTCATCATGATGTTAGCTGGTTATTATGCAGACTTGTTTGTGTGGTTCCTTTATAGTGTCACTGGTCTGTATACTTGTCTTTTTGTGGTGGCTGGTAATGGTTTTCTCCTTTCCATATTTAGTGCTTCCTTCAGGAGCTCTTGTAAGGCAGATCTGGTGGTAATGAATTCCCTCAGCATTTGTTGTCTGAAAAGGATCTTATTTCTCCTATGTTTATGAAGCTTAGTTTGATCAGATATGAAATTCTTGGGTGGAACTTCTTTTTTTTTTTTTTTTTTTCCAGAATGTTGAATATTGGCTCCCAATCTCTTCTGGATTGTAGGCTTTCTGCTGAGAGGTCTGTGTTAGTCTGATGGGCTTCCCTTTGTAGGTGACCTGACCTTTCTCTCTAGCTGCCTTTAACATTTTTTTCTTTATTTTGACCTCAGAGAATCTGATGATTATATGTCTTAAGGATGAACTTCTTCTGAAGTATCTTACTGGGGTTCTCTGTATTTTCTGGCATTTGAATGTTGGCCTCTCTAGCTAGGTTGTGGAAATTCTCATGAATGATATCCTTAAATATGTTTGCCAAGTTGCTTACACTATCCCCATCCTGTTCAGGGACACCAATGAGTTCCAGATTTGGTGTCTTTACATAAACTCATATTTCTTGGAAGTTTTATTTGTTCCTTTCCATTCTTTTTTTTCTCTATTCTCATCTCACTGTCTTATTTTAGAAAGCCAGCCCTCAGACTCCGAGACTCTTTCCTGTTCTGCTATTAATACTTGTGATTGCATTAAGAAATTCTTATAGTGTGTTTTTCAGCTCTATCAGGTCAGTTATGTTCTTTTCTATACTGGCTATTTTGTCTTTCAGCTCCTGTATCATTTTTTTGTGCTTTTTACCTTCCTTGGATTGGGTTTCAATGTGCTCCTGCATCTTAGTAATTTTTTGTTCTCATCTATATTCTGAATTCTATTTCTGTCATTTCAGTCATTTTGCTCAGTTCAGAACTCTTGCTGGAGAGGTAGTTGTGGATATTTGGAGGAAAGGAGGCACTCTGGCTTTTTGAGTTGTCCGAGTTCTAGTACTGGTTCTTTCTTATCTTTGTGGATTGATGTTTCTTTAATCTTTGAGGTTGCTGATCTTTGAATGGATTTTTTTCTTTTATCCTATTTGATAACCTTGAGGGTTTGATTGTGGTATAAGGTGAGTTCAGCTGACAGGCTTTATTTCTGGAAGATTTTATGGGGCCAATGCTCGGCTCCCATAAACTTGTATTGGGACTTGTATTGGGCACTGGTTTTGTTCTCTGGCTCCTTGAGATTAGGAATCCACTGCATTGGGAAGGCCAAAGTGCTCCAGACTTCTGGCCATTACACTCTGATGGGTGGTGTCAGCCAAAGCATTTCATAGTATGGTGGCAGTGGGATCCAACCTTGTTTGCATGTGCCAGTAGTGGCAGCAGTAGCATCATGACAGGGTACATGCTTGTTGGCTGTAGCAGGGTGCTAGAGGGTGCTGGGCTGCCTGCTTCCATGTAGCCATTTAGCACAGTGGTGGAGGTAGCATGGCTTGAGGCGGTGTGGTGCCCTTACTGGTGACTATACACATGATCATGCTTATGTTTGTAGTTAGCATAGAGGCAAGGCAGTGGCAGGCACAGGCCTGTGTGAGCATTCTTGCACCACAGGCAGGAGTGATCTCTTAGGGTGGAGGAGGGTTCACTGTTCTTTGTGTATAGTTTCACTCCCATGGCAGTGTTGATACAAGGGCAGGGCTGGCTGACTCTGTGCCCACCAAGATGCCATCTGTAATGGCAGTCCAATGGAGGTAGGAGGGGACAGTGTGCACTCCTGCTGCAGCAGTGGTAAGGCGGGCTGCATGCACGCATATATGCTGGTGGAACAAGGAAGGCAAAACTCCTCCACGCATACATGCACCAGCAAAGCAGTGTCAGGTGTTGCCATGGGCCTGGAGGAAGTTGCTGTGTGGGAAGGGAGCAGGTGGGCTGGTGTGTGGCCATGGAGGCCACTCCACTGGAGCTCTCTTCTGGTCAGGCACAGTCTGCCAGCACAGGAGCTACGATGTAGGCCCCCAGGGCACCCAAAGCTGCCCTGCAAGCAGGCATGGCCAGACTGGGGCCTTAGGAGAGGTTAGCAGACCAAGGAATGCTCAGGTTGGACTGGCCCAGTCTGATGGGCAAGACTGCCCTGCAGTGTTCAGACGAACAGTTCCCCTAGGGCTAAAGTCTCCTATGGGACCAAGTCGAGCCTACGGAGATGGGCATCCCTGGTCGTGCTCCACTAGAGACACTCAGGCACCAAACCCTCTGGGCTTCACATCAGCTGGCTTGCTGCCATTACCACTTCTCTAAACAGCTTTCCCTGCCAATTCAAGTATCCTTGGTGGTTGAGGTGTCTCTCCTGCCAGGATTCCAGAGGCCCATGGTGAGAGCAGGTTGCTCCTTGCCAGTTCAGCTCATTCATTCCCCTATAGTTGTTGGGGACCAGGAACAAATCCTGTTGTGCAGCAGCCCCATGCAGGGTTCCCAGCTTCCTCCCTCTTCAGCCCAGCTTCTGTGTCTTCCCTTTCTCCACCCTTGGTACCTTCCCTCTGATCTGTTAGAAATGTTCCAGTTATCTTGTTTCCTTAGTGACAGCTGTTCCACCTGGCTGCAGCTGTTTGGCTGTCTTGCCCAGCATTAAAGTGCAATTTTCTCTGCATGTGAAATGAGACCCCATCTCACTGATACTCCCAGTACTGTGTGTGTGTTACTGGTGGTTACTGTTATTTCCACAGGACACATCCTCCAACCTGCTGACCTCCATCCTCATTCACACTCTACCTCTTCTCCAGTGACCTGAATCCCATGCCCCTGAACCCATTCTGGCATTTTACTCCTGCAGGAATTGCCACTGTCAGCTAGGTCATTCCCATCTACATCAAGTAAGTACTACAGTACCTGTCAGCTTTAAGAAAAATTACGTGTCCTTGACCCTGCTTTTTTCTCCTTCTACAGGATCATTTATCTGCTTCTTGTTGCAGTAAAACTACTCAAAAAAAAAAAAAAAGCTGTATTCACTGTCTTCACTTCTTCTTTTTCATTTCTTCTTGAGATCATCCAAACAGGCTTTGATCCTCACTACTTCACAAAACCAGTCTTTTTAAGGTCACCGGGGGCATCCCTGTTGCAAACCCAATGGTTCAGTCTTTGTCCTCTTCTGATCGGCCTTCTGCAGTATTTGGCACTATTCACTCCCTGCTCCTTCCAACGTGTTCTTCCTTTGGCTCCTGGGATACCCCTCTTCTGGTTTTCTGCATACCTCATTTCCTAGCTTTGCCTCTTCCAGGTCTCTAAATTACCATCTTCCTCAGAGCATAGTCCTCTTTTCTAATTATGTTCACCTCCCAAGAAATCTCCTCCACTTTCATACTTTAAGTGGCATCTATCTGTTAGTTCCTGTGAACTCCAGGATTGTACATCCAACTACCCACTCAACATCTCTACATCTCGCTTTCTCTTACACCCTACATCCAATCCATCAGCAAATCCTGTTGGCTATATCTTCAAATTTATTCAACTTCTTACCTCCCTTCACTAACTAGTCCTAGCCATACTGATCTCTCTCCTTGACTATCACAGTAGAAACAAACAAAAAACAGAGAGAGAGAAAACATCAACCACCACCAAGAAAGTTAAAATTTTCCAGTGGTGCAGCCATGAGAAGGAATGATTTCATGTCTTTTGTAACAACACGGATAGAGCTGGAAGCCAGTATGTACCCAGTTTCGCTATGTGGGCCAGCCTGTTCTTGAACTCCTGTCCTGTTTCCACGTCTATACTTGTCTCCCCATAGTGAATTGCTACATGGCAGCAAGAGTTATCTTTTTAAAATGTAGATCATATTATATCATTCTCCTGCTCAAAACTCTCCAATAGCTTCCCCCAAAATTCTAAAGGCCTATAAGGCCCCACATGATCTGACCCTTAATTATATCTTTAATCTCATGTCCTAACACTCCTTCTCTATCACTGCTCCAACCCCACTGGCCAACTTGCTGTTCTTGGAGCATGCCAAGAGTGCTCCCAGCAGGGCCTCCATCCTTGCTATTCCCTGTGCTGAACCCCTTCTCCCAGAGAGTAGAGAGCCTGTTGCAATAGTTTTCTATTGCTGTAGTTATTTTAGAAATTAACACATATTTAGGAGCTTAAAACAACACCCATTTACTGCCTCACATTTCTGCAGGTCAGAACCACCACTGTGGCTGGGGCATTCCACTCCTAGGTATATTGCCAATAGGTATATTTCCAAAAGAACATGTACATGAGAGAACCAAGAAATGTGTGCAAGGATGTTCAGAGAGCCTTCTTCATGATACCCTCGTATGAGAAAGAGCCTTAACTAATATTCATCAACAGTAGAATGAATGAATAAATAAATGCTGTGTATTCCAGAGATGGAATGCTAGACAATAAAAAGAGTGAACATATTATAGCCATAGACAATGATGTAGATAAATCTAAATAACTCAATTTTGAGGGAAATAAGTCAAAAACCTAAAATGTGTGATTCCATTTAGTTAAGTGAGTTCAAAACACGTTGAAACTATAATATTTAGGGATAAGGCATATGTGACAAAACTATATAGGAACAAAAGGAGTAGTCACAGTACAAGCCAAGATGATTTCCTTTGTGGAGAGGGATGAGGTAGGGATGGGAGGGGATTCTGAACATTCTCTTCTTGATATGGGTGGTGGCCACGCAGGGCTCCACTTTATGGAAAGATTATTGAGCTATACAATTTTGATTTATGTAGGGTTTTTTTGTATATATTATAGAACAAAGAGAAAAGAATACATACACCTGGAAATACAGGTTTAGAGGAAACTGTTCTGTATCTAGAAATCAAGGCCCGGTATGGGTTTTATTTGATGGGAAAGGGAACCATTGAAAGGTTTGTTTGCTAGGCAGACAGGGGATCTTTTTGCCAAAACAATATAAATCCAAATAAATGAGAAGTTTTTCTATAATTCTACCATTTTCACTTTTGAGTATTTATTTTGAAAAGTTTACCATCCTTGCTAGATAAATGAATAAAATAGGATATGGCCTTAACTTTCAAAACTTTAAAAAATATATATAGGTCAATGTTTCATGTCACTAACCAGTCTTCATAATAATTTTTATTGACTTTCTAATGTTCATTTGAGTGGATTTTCCTTAATTTGCTTACCCATTCTCTTATATTACTTGAAATCCATTTTGACATTTCATTATTATAGGCAATGCCTCATAAGCGTCGCATCCCCATTAAATGATTGCCTTGGAATACATTCTCAGAGTATTATTTTAAGGTCAAAGATTATGAATATTTTAATGAATATTGATACTTGCAAATTACTTTCCAAAAGAATTTTTACTAGTTCATATTGCCAGTATGGATGAGCCGGTTCATTCATTTAGTCATTCAGCAAATATTTAATGAGCACCTCTTTATTCCAGGACTACCTCTGCTGTTAGAGCATTCAATGTCAAGTAAGAAAGACACACAAGCAAAATTCAACTATGATTGGGGGCCAAGGAAGATACCCCAGAAGATCAGGCCCACAGAGCAGATTAGCTGTGAAATGTGTTGTGGCTGTGTTTTAATAGACGTGAAAGTTTCTTAAAAGTTTTTGATATGAGCAGTGTTTGATATGAGAAGAGCAATGCCTTAGAAAACTTAATTTTGTCATCAGTTAGAGGAGAGATTGGTTGTGAGAGTGGCTGGTGCCAGGGAGAAGGGTGTGAAACTTTGGGGGTAAAGGCAATGAGGGTTCCTGAACCGGAGAAGAAGTAGGAAAAGAAGAGCAGCAGAGAGATGAAAGTGACTGTAACACTGTCTAACAAGCCAGGAGATAATGTATAAGCCATATAAAATGTTACAGTACAAACGCAAAGTATGACTAGACCATTAGGGTTGACAATTCCGTGCTGCAGACGGCTGATTGACTTTGGGGTCTCATTGTGACATTTGTCAGCTCTACTCACTGCCATGCACAGCCTGATGGTTAGAAAATCATGTGGCCCAATTAGTGTGACTGTGGGACTCTTAATGTCTATATTCCTAATTTTCTGTGTATTTAAAAATATGCCCTAAATGATACTTGAAGGCAGCTTTTTGCATCCTGTATATACTGTGATTTTCCCAGGGTGTCACTAGCCTTACATGATAATAGACTCTGACTGTCTGATACATTTGTTCTTGCAACACTGTCACAATTTATTGCTGGAAATGAATACAAGTGGCATCAAAATGCTCCCCAGCAGCTTTTACCAGCTCTCTTCATGAAGTGAGGTGGCCATAAATCAGGCAGATGTTAAACATCTGAGTTGAAGCTGTATCTCTCGGCCTGAGCCCAAAGCCTCTGGGCTGGCACTGATATGTGTCTGGGAACAGTTTATGCTTGTCTTCTCCACCAGAGCATATGGGACAGCACTAACTGAGAATTATAGACTGGGGATCCTGAAATCTCACAAAATTAATGAACTGTAATGTTTTTACAGAAATGGGGGCAATAGAAGTATAACTTAGGAAAATGGCTTGGTTTAGCAACCCATAAGCTGCTGTCTGTTCTGCTGCTGCTTATGTGCAGTGGATGTTGAGGTCAGTATTTAGACAAATGTGGCCCCAGCACTGTGGGGACCGTGCATCATTGCCAAAAGCATTCAAACCAACAAAATGAGATTTTGGATGTTCAGGAGTTGTTGACTTGACTTAAAGAATTTAAGGTCTTGTAAAACCAGGAACAAGCCCTGAAAATCTAAAATCTACATAAGAGAAACTTAGCTGTTCATATATTATTCTGTCCCTGTTGGCTGCTCATTAAATTTTCTGATCTTTCTCCACCTATCCTCATCGAATTTTTGATTTCCCTGCTCTTTTCAGTGATTTTCTTTCTAATATAAAAGCCAACATTTATTTTCTCTGTGTGTACCTCCTGGAACATTGTGAACTCTGTCAAAATCTTTCAGAACAATGCATTTATGATTTCTTAAGAACTTACTATGTCCCAGGCACTGTGTTATTCCTTACATGTATTATTTGTGTAAGGTTATTGCCATCTTTCACTGGAGACAATGGAAACTCAGGCAGGTTAAATGCTGTCCAAGGTCACAAATCGGTAGTGGCTTAATTGTATCAGAATCTATATCTGACTAACTCTAAAACTTATTTTTCTTTCCATTCTGGCTTCTACCTCAGAGATCTAAAACTTAACAAAATAGTCTAAACCCAGTTTTTCCCCTCAAGAATTTTATAAAGTTTGTTATTTTATCAAATTTAACTGCACATCGTCATGGGCTCCTGCCCCCAGCAGGGGTTAATGCCTTGCTGGGCTTCCAGCGGCAGGACTCCTATACTTAGAGATCTGGCTGAAGTTTTGCCGAGAGTAAGGAAAATCCCATTTGTGTCAGGCTGCAGACTTTGAGCAGCCTGGCTGCTGAGTCTGGGCCCTGTCCTGGAGCTGAAAAATATTACTAACCATGTCCTATTTGGCAGATAACTCTTGCCACCATCATGCCTGTCACTGGTCGTGTCTCACATGCTCCAGTCTGTCTCCTGAAGAAGAACTGCCTAGCCAGGTGGCTGTTTAGATCTGAACCACTGCTGCATATATCACGCAGGCAAATCAGATCAAGCCAAGAGTGAATTCATTGCATGTGTTGAGGAGTGATTTCAGCAAATAAAACACATAATGTGTCTTTGTTGATCTAGCAGTCACCAAGGTAATTTTGCTGAGAGTGGTCTGGTTGCTTATCAGGAAAAGGAAGGGCTTCAGAGAGAGAAGTTAGGGAACCACCATAAAGTCCCTAGCAAGTTCATAGCAGGAAAGACCCTAAAACAATGCTGCATATAAAAGTTTTCATCTTTTTATTATAACTTTCAAATACACTCAAAGTTAGAGAACATAGTAAAATGAAGTCAGATCAGATTCAACAATTACTAAGATTTTATTACATTTTCCTCATTTATCCCTAGAAACCTACTTTTTGGGGGTCAGAAGTAGAATTTCCACTTCAGGCCTTGGGTCTGCCACAGAAGAAGAATAGCAAGAGTTGAATTCAAGCTCCCTATTGTTTTTTATGAGTAAACTGATACCCATTTGTTTGTTTAAAAACATTTGCAGAGTGCCTACTATGTGCCAGGCCTGAGCACTAAAAATGACAAAAAAGAAAAAGGCAGCTTTGTTGGAAAGAGCTTTGGCTCTGCCACCTTCTAGGTGCTCAGCAAATGGCCATGAACAATCTTCATAGTCATGGAACTATAATTACTATAATACTAACAGGATAAGATCCTGCCAGTAAGCAGCTTTCAACCTCACTGGGGGAGACAGATCTACAAAATAATAGGTGCAGCAAGGTCATTAATGTTGGGATAAAATTTTCTTTGAAGACACAGTGGGAAATATAACAAGAGGATGATTTGTATCTGAGTGGTAATTGAACTGACTCTGGACAAGCACAGTAGGTACATCCAGGTGGAGGCTTGGGTGTGGATGGAATGGCAATCTAGGCAGATGAAAGACCCCAACCAGAGGCACAGAGGTGTAACCCTTATGGGGAGCTCATCACACTCCAAATAGGTACAGGACTGAACTGGTAGGTAGGAGGGGCCACATCAAAAAGAACTATTTATGCTTCTAACTTTATCCTGTAAACAGTGGGGACTGCAGGATTCAGTCTGAAAGCAGTACATGATGGTGGGCTTAAAAGAATGGAGGTGGGGAAGCTAGGTAGTAGGCATTAGTCCAGAAGAGAGATGATAAAGGCCTGTGCTAAGACAGTAGCATTTGGGAGCAAAGAAGGAGACTAGATAGGAGAAACTCTGGGGCCAACATCAATAGGACTTAGTGATTCACTAGATCTTTGAAGGGGCAGGGGCCAGAGGTACTCTGAGGAAGAAGGAGCCAAGGCTGGCTTGAGGGTCCAGCTTTGATGTAATTCGCAAGGCAACAAGTCTCAGACTCTGGTTACAGGCAGGATTGATCAGAAGGCACTTGATCACACACGATGATATATTGTCCTTATGGTTCTCATTATATTTCATTTATATATGCCATTATATTTCAGCTTCTATAACAGGTCTTTCTGGAACTTTATGAGCATATGATATTTATTTAACAGTTTTTTCAATAATTACTAGGTTCTGCTATTCTAGGCACTGTGAATATTAATGAACCTCATTAAAGCAGGGACCCCCATGATCTAATTTCAAAACAGGATTATGATTAAGGAAAAACATAGTCCATCAACTGAAAAGAAGTTTCCAAGTTCTTTTTATAATTTCTATTTTTGGATATGTTGAAAGGACTCATAGTCCTGAGAAACAGTTCTCTTTTTAATCTTTTTATTTTCCATCAATTTTTCTTATACACTGCAAATACTCCTCCACGTTTCTTCAGAACCACTCCTGTTAAGCCTTCTCCCTGCACTGGCTTTGATCCCTCTTATCCTATCCTTTCTCCTTCTCTGGATTCTATGCTATGAAAGGCCAAAGGACCAGAGGGCAAGAGCAGGCAGAAATTGATCAGACAGGCAGAACCAGATCTCCCTTTAATGAGCAGTGAGAGAGAGCAGGCTGGAATTACATACAATTGTAATTTGGGTTTCATTATACAAAGATGAATAAGCCATCTGTGATGATGGACACCTCGCTCCCCAGTGATGTGTATATTATAATCATTTTATGTTTATTTTTGTTGTAGGCAACTTTCTTCTTGTGGATGGCAATGCCAACATTATAATGAGCCAGGAAAGCTTGCTTACTGGAAGAGGGGTTGAGGGCAGCTGGTGTTAGGGGAACTGCCTCTGCCAGGAAGCAGGGACTGTCTGTTCTCCTTCTTTGAATTCACACTTCAGGCTGCCTTTGGTTGATGTTTTAGGGAAGCGTTTTGGGATTGGCTCTCACAAGGGTATGAGAATAATAATAAGGCAGCCATGGCTGAGTCAGAAGTTTGCTTCAGCTTTTGGCAGGGGGCGGGGGGTCTCCCTGTTGTTGGTGACCTATGACTGTTCTCTGGCCTGCTGGCTACTCCTGCCCGGCCGTTTAGCATTTCCAATCTCCAATTTTGCCTGGCCCATGACTTTGCCTAGCCTCTTGCCTAACTATTTGCTACAGTATCTCCAGGGCCTACCAATAGATCTTAATTTTGGATGCTGTTTGTTATCTGGCCTTCAACCGCACTGCTGCTGTGATCCTGCATTTCGAAGGGCCCCACTAAGCAGTCCTCAGGGTCCTAAGCAGCCAGGCAGGCGCACCCTTGAGACCTACTACCAGGGACCTGCGGCCAGGGGTGCGTCTGCCTGACTGCTTAGAACAGAGAGAATTTAGCAGCAGGATGTGATGAGCCAATTAAGGACATGCTGATGGAGGAGATTAAATTGACCAAGTTGGGTCAAAAGAGAAGGAAACTACTGCATAGAGTATGGTTTTTAATCTTGGTGGCAAATTGGAGTGACATAGGGAGTTAACAAAAGAAAAGATGATTGGGCCCCAAACCAGTTAAATTAAAATCTTTGGGACTGAGGTCTGTAGAGGCCAGTCTTCAAGGCCCCCAATGTTTCTTCCTTCTGTTATTTACATTCTTTTAGGATTTTATCCCATTGAGTGTGGATAGAACTTAGTGACTTGTTTCTAGTAGAATAAGATGGAAGTGAAGATATGTGACTTGGAAACTATGTCATAAAAGGCAGTGTGGCATTGGTTTGGAGAAAGCAGAATGTCATACCATGAGTAGCCTGGTGGAGAGGACCACATTGTGGGAAACTATGGCCAAGAGCCAATGAATGAGTGAGTTGGAGGTAAAGTATAGCCTCCCACCAGGTCAAGCCTCAGATGAGCGCAGCCCCAGCTGACATCTTGATTATAAGCATCATGAGAAACTTGTAGAACTGCTTGGCTAAACCACTATAATATTTCTGATCCACAGAAACTGACATAATAAACATATGTTTCTTAATCCACTAAGCTTTGGAGTGATTTGTTACACAGCAATAGCTAACTGATACAGGGCTCAAGCTTCTGTATTTTTTACAAGTTTCCCAGGTGATTCTAAAGTATAGCCAGAGTTGAGAGCCACTGTAATCAAAGATTGGATGAGAGGAGGAACCTACGAGCTCACCAGGAGCGTGGAATGAAACAAATATTATGTGTCAGTAACTGTGATAGATATTTATATATGGTATCATTTGCCAAAGTCACAGCACCTTCCGTAGGTTATGTGGTATCCTCCCTATTTTACAGATGAAGAAACTGAGACTTAGCAAAGCTATCCATTAGGAAGACTTGAAACTCAGGTCTAGCCTTATTCAGAAGCCTGAGTTTCCTCTGCTGTTTCTGATGCAGCATCCCCATCCCCTGTGAGATAGCTTGGACCAAAGACAGAGGTGTGGCTCCTGCTAAGCCAGGAGCAGTAATTTGCCTGCATGTTGGTTTACCTGGATTTACCTTCTGCTCCAGTGGCTGCTGAGAGCTTGCCAGAAGGAGTGCTGATTACATGGTCACCAGGGATGTAATGTGCATCAGCATCTACCACTCAATATACATTGCTGGGGAAGCCTGAGGCAAGGGCACTTTTGGAAAGAAGAGGCCAGGCCAGACTATGCAGTCTTGCTTGTCTAATGTGAGTAGGGCCTCTTTCTTCATCCGTTGGAGAAGATTTGTGGGCCTGAGGTCCTGAGCTCCTCTCTCTGACCATTTTATGCCACCATTTAACTATGATTATTAAATGCAAAACCCCTCATGACTTCACCCGATGTATAAAATGGTCCGTGTGGTAGGCCTAACTGGGCTTCCAACATACACTGCTAAATTTATGTCCGTCTCCAACCCTAGGGAGAAAATCTGCCTTGAATTAAAAATGGTTCTGGAATGAAGTTTTAGAGAAGAACTAGCCATAGAAAAAGTGAGAAAGCACGTCTCCTTCAGTTGGAACTTTGTAGGAGTTTTTTAACAAAATCATTGTCATCCAAGCCACATAGTGTTCATCAGGCTTCAGTTGTGAAAACCAGTCCTAAAAGAAATACATTATCATAATTGAATAATCTTTAATTACTGATACCAAAATGAAAAACAGCAAAACAAAACCCAAACCCAGCTCTCAATTTATGTTTAGTGAGGATTACTTAAAGTTAATATCTTGTGGAAATAGCTCAGTAAATTTAATTACTTAGCAGTGGTGTCCTATAAATCTGGAATTCAATAGCTAAGTCAATTAGCTATTCTAGTCTAACTCACATTACCCTCACCTTCTATGGCGGTTTCTGGGTAAGTGTCTTTAGTGACCCAAAGCTGTTTTGTCATTGTGCTCAAGCACATGGAGATACTCCTGGGACGTTGAAAAGAAGTGACAGTCATAGGGAGACATTGCAGTCCTCCTATGACCATCCATCACTATAGGACATATGGTAATGAAGCAAGGCACACCCGAGCCACCAGAGTCATGGGACTCGATGCAAAGTGGAAATCAATGAGGTGCAAACACTATACCTATGAGGTCAAGGCAGCATTCACTCACTGCTCCAATTTTGTCTCTGCCCTTCAAGTCTGGATAAAATTTTAAAATGTGTTTTAAATAAAGGTAAGTGTATGACATTTACAAGGTAAAACAAATGTAATATGAAAAAGTATGAAGAAGAAAATAAAACTGCCTGTAATCCACAGATAACGCTCCATAGATAACTACTTTTAATATTAATAGTTTGGTGTTTTCTTTTCTGGTCCTTTTTAAACAAACATATTTTTAGAGTGTGCATAGTTTCCTTTCTTGCTTTTTAATTTATAATGATGTCATGAACATTTCTTCTTGCCATTTAAAATTCATTTAATGGATGGTCAGTATTCTACTGTTAGGCTGAGTAACAAGTTAATTTATCCATGTTGTATTATTGGACACACAGGTTGTTTTCCATTTTTCTTTGTATAAACACTACTTCTAGAAGTGTTGTTTTATATAAATATTTGTGCTTTTCCCTGATAATTTTCTTAGAATAAATTCTGAGAAGTGGACTTTCTGGGCCAGAGAATTGCACATTTTTAGGTCCCTTTAGTCATGCTATTAAAATCACTACACCTCTAGATACAGGACTGCCTTGTTTGGTTGTGCAGTTTGGACACTGTACAAAGATACCTAGCTGAGAGGATGAATTAGGTCTGAAATCCACTAAGCAGTCCCCTTGCCGAGCCTTGCTCCCTGCAAGTGTGACACCACGGAGAGAGAAAGAATTGCTCTCTATTTTGCCCGAAAGCTCTACCCCAGATTGTCGTACATACCACTCCACCTGCCCAGAAGGGGTTTGTCTTTCCACCTTGCTGGCCTAAATAGGCATTTTTTTGTAAATTATTCATAGGTACCATATAAGTTAGCTAGAGGCTGGCTCAGGAGTATAATTTTTTTTTAATTGAGAAATTGAGTGGCAAAAATTGCTATCTCATTAAAATTTACACTGGCTGTCTCTTTCAGGTGTTTGGATTGCCAAAAACCATCTTTTAAACCACATCCACTGTTGTGTTGCATCTTTATATCAAAGTGCCTTCAAATCACTATTCTCTGGATCACAAAATATTCCAAATTGGGCATTCAGCCTTCCCACAGTCACCTCCGTCCTGATCTAGCATGTAGGTGTTTCTTAGCAACCTCCTCCGTGAGTCCAAGCAGGGTTTGCTGTAAAGGTAATGTAGCTTATCCTCCCAGGCCCTTCCCAAGGCCTTAGATCTAATTTGGTATTAGTAACTTCTTAAAGGAGAGTCATCCAAATTGGTATAATCTTCCAATCTTGCAAAACACAATTCACTCCTGCCTGGGAGCTACCCCTCTCAATTATTCCCAGTTCTAAATTTCATTTGAGTTACTATTAGCATGAACAGAGGTCTTTAGAAGACATAGATACAGGAAACTGCTATTTTAAAATATTTTCTTCAGCCTAGTCAGGGCTTTTATTACCTACTCAGTACTTTCTCAGTTATTGCCTCAGGATTACAATCTCTTCTGTCCATCATGATTGTTTAAAAATGTATCATTTTAAAATATGTTTTTTTATAACTTTTGGCTTGCTTGTCCCTTGACTGCAAGCTCAGTTCCAGTAATCCTCTGCCTCACATTCCTGTCCATGTGCATGATACTCTTGAAGGATCCCCAAACCGTCTCTGGGTAACAAAGTCGTCAGTGCCTCCTGATTATATTCACGCTGACTTTGAGCCTCTTGGCAACCACAGATAACCCTCGGGGCTACTTAAATATATGCACATTGCTAGACAATTTTTTTTGTAATACATCTGTTCACATTTCAACAGTGCTGAAGAATCTAATCTTGCTTTGTAACCATAATCAGGGATGCTGAATTTAGCAGTAAGTAATTTAGTCAAACTGCCTGGTGTTACATCTTGTTTTTGTCCCTCTCCAGCTTGGGCAAATGACTTAACCTTTGTGATTTTCACTTCTGTAAAATAAGGATGATGATAAAAATACCTACCTCACAGAGTTTTCTAAAAAATATTAATACGTATTAACTATTTAGAATAGAACCTATAATTTAGGCAGTTATTATCATAATTATAATGGTGTTTAAAGCAGCAGTGGTTAGAATTACTATTTTGGAAGAGAATAAGTAAATTAAGATGAGGTCTGTTTTGTACATTACTGTGTCTCTGAAGCCTAGAACAGTGCCTGGCATTTAATCATTACTCAATAGATGTTAGTGCTTAAATGAGTCAAAGAATGAAGTCTAGATCTAGAATTTGCAAGCTTTGAATTGAAGGGCTACAAATAAACTGAGGTTTGGTTTGAGAAACTGAAGCAGCAGATGGCAGATGCAGTGGTTTATGATTTAATCAGAGATTGTCAAAAACTTCAAGTGGAGACACTCAATAACTAAGACATGATTTACGTAAAGGAATCTGGCTGTTTCCTCTAGACCCAAGAAACAACTACTGAGCGGTCCATGCTGCCAGTTTAACTGGCAGGCAATCTTTGTGCTGAAATCGGCAGTTGGAGAAGGTGGGAAGGAGTGGAGGAAGAAGGAATAATCATCCAGGGTAACGTTCTCAAGGGGCGTTAGCAACAGAGGGTCTGCCTAGAAACAGGGCTTCTGAATCTGAAACCCACAGAATCTGGGTGCACAGACGGGTGGAGGAGTGTGGTCTGTGAACTCCCTTAAAATTATATACAGGGCTTGGGGAATATCCGAGTGTATACATATGCGCATTATTCTGGGAATCCCAGTACTGTTGACAATTCTCAAATAGTTCCAAGACCCAGAAAGGTTTAAGAATCTTTTGAGAGTCTGCTTAAAATCAGGAAGCTACAGAGAGATAGTGGAGGGTTCAGGGTGGAAGATGAAGCAGGAACATTCTGTGTGGTATCTGCTATCACTCTGTCTCTCAGGCAGGAAGGAACAGCTGTTTCCCAGAGGCAGCTGTGCTGTTCTCTCCAGGGTGGCACCTTTGGGTGCTCACTAACCATTAGCTGATCTTGCTCTCCTCGAGCCATCCATTTGATGCTTGGCTTGTGTGGGAGAATACCCTGAAGGTGCCAAGTCGGAAGACAAAGAAGAATGGATAGGGTAAGCATAGAGTACTGGAGGAAAGAATGGGTCAAGGTCCATGCTCATCTCCTGTCTTACTGAGAGCTGCCCACATTCTTCTTTCCTTTAGTTGTTTCACGTTAGGAGATTTGGGAATAAAAGCTTCATGCAAAGACATTGACTTTCAGGAAGGGGTTTTCAAAGTTGCTGACTTTGATGCTAGAGTTTAGACTCTCCCCTGGTCTTCAGGAAACACTGGAGTCTTCCTGACTTTGCCAGTCAAGGGCTCAGTGGAGACGAAGTAGTCACTTCAGGGTGGACCGATCACATTTGGCTTTTAAAAGCCATAAATAGAAAACATATCTTTTCAGAATAAGCCCCCTGTAGGTCTAGCCTAACTTTAGCGTCCTTTACATTCAGCAGGCTCATCCGTTGGGTGTTGTCTTAAGAGTCTCTTTGAGGTTTGTTAACACAGCAGGCAGACTGGAGCCCAACAGTTGTCCAGGGCATTCAGCCTCTGGTACGTGCCGCCTTCTCCTATGGCCTATGAGTTCACCACCTATGAGTTCACTCACCTTCTCCTATGAGTTCACCGCCTCACCTTGCCCCTGAAATGTAGGGAGGTGGGGCTTACTTTGAAAATGAAGATGAGCACACCACTCATTTGAGAGCTTTGGAATACTTGAAATAACTGTCAGACATGAGTAACTAAAGATCTCATAGGGCTGATTGTCCTACACATCAAGAGGTCATGCTGATCCCCATCTTGTTGGTTTTACCTAAATACCACCCCAGCCTCCAAGCAAGCACATTGTTTATGTTAGCGACTTTAGGTTATATGATCTTTCTACTGCCATCCTTTTTCCAGTATCATACCTTATCTCTCAGTAAAGAACATGAATCTGATGATGATCCCTGGGGTGCTGATTTCCAATATTAACCATAATGATGTATGCTGTGACGATGAAGACAGGGAAAGAAGGAACACTCAGACACAGTTCTGGTCATGGTGGTTCATGCCTGTAGATCCAGCTACTCAGGATGCTGAGGCAGGAGGATCCCCTGAGCCCAGGAGTTCAAGGCCAGCCTGGGCAACATAGTGAGACCCTGTCTCTTTAAAAAAAAAAAAAAAAAAAAGAAGAAGATTTTCCACCCCAGAATTCATATAGGATTACAGAGAATTTTTTTAAAAAAAGAAAAACAAAACAAAGTAGGGTGCTATTTTTTAATGTGTCTTTAGCCAGGAGAAAATTTTTGTCAAAATTGCGTTGAGCATGCACAACTCATGATGTAGTAAAAGCTCAACCCTATCATTATCAGTTTTTGGCTGATTTAAAAATTTATCCCCTGCCCCCTAGAAAATGTTTGATAAATAATAGATGATTCTTGGTCATTTTGAGTCTCAACACACAATTTCAATTCAGTAATAGAAGCAATCCAGCCCATGACATTAATCAGTGTCTCAGTCTTCATTCAGATGAGAGACATCACTTTCTTTGTAGTGGGCTGAGGGCAATAATTGGCAGCTGCCTGCCTTTAAGTTTCTACTCTTTCTCTTACTTACCTTTTTGCAGACTCCCAAACTGCTATGTTCTGTTCTGCAAGGGCTGAAGGGGCAGAGAAAGAGGAGAGGTAAGGGGAAAGGAAAGCTCTGACTTGGCTGAGTAGCTTTTGCTCTTGGAGAAGAGTGGTTAAAACTCATTCTTTCTCTCCTGGGATATGCAGATAGACCTGTCACTAGGGACCTCCCACATGCAAATCTTGGACTATAAAGGGATGTTGTCTATTCCCTAGGCAAGCTGTTTCCCTTGTACCCCTGGCTCCCTAGTGGCCCACCAGCCAAATGCTTGAGCTGACTTATAATACAATCAGCTCACAAAAGCTGATTGTGCATATCCATTCCCAACTCCACAGAGACTTCAGACAGGTGGCTGGAAATTGGCCACAAGGGAGTATTTATAGCCAACAAATTGGCAAATGCAAAATTAGAGCCCTTTTTTTCCAGATAGCTGGTTCTTAAACATTTACCAGCACATCACTGAGTCCACACCAACCTGGCTCGTGCTTTTGGAGCCCCACTGCTCTCCAAGGCAGTCTTCATGGGTGGCATTTAACCAGCTCTGGTGGCCCAGCTTTCTCTCCCTCCTGTGTCTACAGGAAAGCCATCTTCTGTACTACCAAGCTCTAGGAGGACTACAGGCAGATCCCAAGGTAACAGTGGCAGCTACTTTCTCCAAAGAATCTCTTCATCACATTTCCTGCCATCTTCACATTTTGATTCTTTTTTAATAGCCTTTTCTGGCAGGAAAGAAGGGGCAAGAATCATGGAACCAGTCATTTTTGTCATTTCCTTTGGAAACTGCATCTGAGGAGGCTCTCTCACACTCATTTTGATATTTGATATGTATAGACCTTATTTTAATTTCTCTTATTCATCCATGGATCATTCTGGGCCAGGTTATCATTCTGGGGTTTTTGAAATGCTGGGGAAGCAAGCACTGTTCTATGTCATGGCAATTCGAATTTGTGCTGCCCAGAATGGTAGCCACTGCACTCCTGTGGTTAAATGTAAGTTTAAATAAAATTTAGTTCCTCAGTTGTACTAGCCACATTTCAAGTGCTTAGTAGCCATTTGTGACTACTGGCTTTTTATTGAACAGAAGATTTCCAACACTACAAAAAGTTGTACTGGACAGTGCTGATTTAGATGGACTTTCCTAGGAGAAGTTTAAAATGGCAGGGATCTGATATGATAACGAAGGAGAGTCCTAATTCAAAATAAATGCCAGTGCTTGTTGTATTAAGATCCTTAAAGTGTGGTTTGTACAGGCTACATAGCATTTCACAACTAAGATTCCACCGTCAAGCACCAGAGAGGGACAAGAGACTGACAGCGCACCATCCTGTGGCCTTTGGCTGTACCACCATAGGAAATGAACAGATTCCTTGGCAAGTGTCACAAACATTTGCAAATTTTGATCTGTATACTCTCGACTTTGACACTTGCTGTTAAAATAGGGCTGTCTGTTTGACAATGTCATCCTGCAACTGTTGTTAGTCTGCCTAGAGGCAAAAGTTGGGATGTGGGGCTGAGAAGAGGAAGCTGGGGAATGTCAGCCAAGGGCCATTGAAAATTAGTACAGCTGGGCACAGTGGCTCATGCCTGTAATCCCAGAACTTTGGGAGGCCTAGGTGGGTGGATCACCTGAGGTCAGGAGTTCGAGACCAGTCTGGCCAATAGGGAGAAACCCCGTCTCTACTAAAAATACAAAAATTAGCCAGGCGTGGTGGCACCTGCCTGTAGTCCCAGTTACTCGGAATGTTGAGGCAGGAGAATTGCTTGAACCCAGGAGGCAGAAGTTGCAGTGAGCTGAGATCACAACATTGCACTCCAACCTGGGCAACAAAAGTAAAACTTTGTCAAAAAAAAAAAAAAGGAAGGAAGGAAGGGAGAGAGAGAGAGAGAAAGGAAGGGAGAAAGGAAAGAAAGAAAGAGAAAAAAAGAAAGAAGGAAAAGAAAAAGAAAGAAAGAGAGAAAGAAAGAAAGAAGAAAGAAAAAGAAAAGAAAGAAAAATAAATTAGTAGCTTCAGTAATGCTCAAACTTTTTGGGCTCCAGGAAAAATTTGCTTCTTACCAAGTTATATGGGAACTTTTAAGATTGTTAGACTTAATATGCGGATTTTGACTTTATACTCAATATACTCTTGATGAGTTTATTTGGAATCCTGGTGAGTGGATTCTTATACTCACTGTAGGCTGTGGATTTTCCACAATCATGAGTAAGGGGAATTGACGCTCATGTTTCAGCATCCACCTATGGATGTGTATATGTTTTGAGGTGGTCAAGCTAGCTCTGATCACTAGTTCCGAGATGTGAGCAATGGGACATGCCTGGGTACTACCTCAGAACTACCACCATCAGCATTACTGTGCAGTAGTTTGAGACCCCCATAGACAGCGTGGTTGAGTGAAAATGGCTTTGGTCTTGGAATTGACCTTCTGAGGGCAACCTCTCAAGCCCAGTGCTTAAGGGGATTGTGTAAGCTGTGAGAAATCTTTATAACCTGAAGCAGAGACAGCAGTTTTGCTGAAGTATGTAGGCTTAATGGTCTTGATATTGTCATCCAGAGTTATGAGGCTTTTCCAAGGCTGACGGTGGTACAAGGCCTGATGGCAGAAGAGGAAGTCAAGGTAAGGAAATGTGAGGCGCTCCAGTGGTAAATCAAGGAGCTCATCCCAAATATGGGAGAGCTGGGCTTGGCCTGGGGAGGCACTTTTCCCCTAGGACACATGAAAGTCTTTTAAGAAAGATAGCTAAATTTTTGTGAGCAAGAACCAAATAACCTAAAGATCACTTAGAGGTTGATGGGTTGATGGGTAAATGGAAAATGATTATAGTTTTCCTTTCTCTCTCTTGGATGCAAATATAGAATGATGAAGTTGTCTGAGTTTCTAGACACCATGCAACAGCAGCAACCCCGTCCCTCTATTTGTTTTGGAAGACCAATACTTTTCTTTGTCTTTTTTGGGAATATAGAAAGAGAACATGGTTGCTCTAAGAGAAGTTCAAACATAAATCTGGTTGTATACTTTGAAGTTTGGGGTTCTTTTTGTTAAGTTTTAAAGACAGAATATTCGTCAGTTTTTGCCTAGAAGCAGCTTTGGGAACACATCTTAGCCAGCTGTCCCCAGGCTCCTGATTAACCTGGGATGGAGACCCAAATGGATGCCTGACTCTGCAGATACCATATAAAAACTTGGACCCTGGCTGGGTGTGGTGGCTCACGCCTGTAATCCAAGCACTTTGGAGGCCAAGGCAGGCGGATCACCTGAGGTCGGGAGTTCAAGACCAGCCTGACCAACATGGTGAAACCTCATCTTTTAAAATAAATTTTAAAAAATTAAAAAAAGAAACAAAACAAAAAACTTGGATCCTGAGCCAGGAGACCATATTTTGTTTTAAAGTGCCTCTTATCACTGGTCTCTAGTACCTGAATCTATTGCCCTGGTTCTTTTTGGGGGTCTTTTACTTATTCTTTTCTTACTTCCATTTGGAAATCGAAAGATTTCTATTCCATATTTCAGTTTTTGCTATATTTTAATTTTTTTCCATATAGACTCCATCCCTGTGTTCTCAATATCTGGATGTCTAGGATCCAGATCCTCACCTGAAATCTATGGGGCACTGATCATCTGCTTCTATAACTGTTAGAAAAAAGACACTGCATTTGCTATGAATCCAGACCTAGGTTTGCTCTCTTTATGATAAGTATTTTGGAAACACAAAGGGAAGAAAATAGATTTACGCCAAATGTTACTTTAATCTTTAGTCACAGATACAGCCATGCACCACATAATGACATTTCAGTCAGCAGTGGACTACATATGCAACAGTGGTCCCACAGGATTACAATATCATATTTTTCCTGTACTTCTATGTTTATATATGTTTAGATACACAAATACTTACCCTTGTGTTCCGTTGCCTAAGTATTCAAGACAGTAACATGCTGTGCAGGTTTGTTGCTAGCAATAGGCCATATCATATAGCATAGGTGTGTAGTAGGCTATGACATCTAGGTTTGTGTGAGTGAGTACACACTGTGATGTTCGCCCAGTGATGAAATCACCTAATGATGCATTGATCAAAATATTTCCCATGGTTAAGCAACGCATGACTGTATTTCATGAACACTTATTGTGAGAGCATTAACCTATGAGAATATAGAAATGTATAAGACTCAACTCTATCCTTAAACAACTTAAACTTTAGTTAGATACATAAAATAGAAGCATATGAAAAATTAAATGAGACCAGTATTACCAGGCAGTGTATTAAATGCCTACTGTGTGCCAGATGGTTTACATGTATTATGTTAATTGTCACAATTACTCCACAAAGTATGATTATCTGCATTTAACAGATGGTGACCTCATGTCTTAGAGAGGGTAAAAGCTTTCCAAAGTTTACTTGGCTAACAAGGAGAGGCACCAGGGCCCATCTTCAAAGTCAGAGCTCTTTCTGGTGAAACATATTGACTTTATATTTGTTCATTTTAACAAAAATACAGATTATCGCTGTGTACAATATTGATATTTAGTAAAAAGTTATGAGGAATTCTGAGGAGAGAAAGTGTTCTGTGGCTTGGGGTGGTTAGGGAAGACTTTGAGTAGAGATGGAGCAAATTGATCTAAGATCCAAAAAATTAATAGGATTTGCCTAGGGAAGAGGAATGAGAGACCAGCCTACCTCCAGGAGGACTGGGTTGAGCCATAGCCTTCTGGAGCGGTCTTGAGGGATGCACTGGGAGGCATAGCTTAGTCTCATCTCAGTTCCAACTGAGAGGCTCTGCAGGGCTGGAGAAGTTTTGGGATAGGATGGAGTCATGACTGTTATCCCCATGGCTGGGTTACCTTTCAATGCCCAGGTTTGCTCCTGGAAGGATTTTCTTAGTTTGTTTCTCCCATGGCAATATTCTATATGGGTACTGGGAAAACACATTTTGGAGATGTAAAACAGTGCTGGCATCCCACTCCTTATTGGTGAGGCCCGAGAATTGCCTTAGAGGTTGAATAATTACTGGGCTTTGGGTTTTATAGCTCTCTTAAAAACTCTTCGGGCTTTGGGTCTATGTGTATACTTCTGATCCGGAGCCGAAGTTCTTAACTATACAAAGCTATTGAGCCCAAGAAATGCTCTTTCTTTTTTTTAATTGAGACAGAGTCTTGCTCTGTCTCCTAGGCTGTAGTGCAGCGACATGAGCTTGGCTCACTGCAACCTCTGCCTCCCGGGTTCATTCAATTATCCTGCTTCAGCCTCTCCAGTATCTTTGATTACAGGTGCCCACCACCATGCCCAGCTAATTTTTGTAGTTTTAGTAGAGACGGGATTTTGCCATGTTGGCCAGGCTGGTCTTTAACTCCTGACTTCAAGTGGTCCACCTGCCTTGGCCTCCCAAAGTGCTGGGACCACAGGCGTGAGCCACTGAGCCCAGTCCAAGAATTGCTGTCTTTCAACCACCAGCCTGTGCTCTGATGTCTCCCAGATTGTCAGAATAATAGTTTTGGGGCACCACCTGTAACCCTATCCTATAATCCAATCTTGCCCACCTTCATCTGCATAACCACCTTAAAAAGGAGGCTATCATCATTATCCTAATTTCACAGACAGACTAAGACACCAACGGAAAGGAGCAGAGGTCTTCAGGGTTCTCCCTCCTCTCTAGGTTGGATGAGGCCCTGGCACACAAGTTCTCTAGGGAGTCCCCAGCTACATTCCACAAAGTCCTGGTCCATCTTTCTTAGCAAATCTTTTGCCTTTAAGGTTTCTCTTCATGCCATCCTTCTGCCTTTGATCTGAGAAAACACAGGCCCAGTAGATCAGGCCTCTGGACTCATGGATCTTCCTTTTTAGAAGTGGTCAGTAGGGTGTGAAGCTTCGCAGAGTGCTCCTGACCTCTTATGCCTGTCAGAACGACAGGGAATAAATCCCCTCTTGGCCCAGCAGTAATCAGCTGATGCCTTGGAGCATGAAATTTGATTAGCCCTTTATCTCAGCTGCATCACTTGGACTGTTATTATGAGTCATAAAATTTACAAACTTTCATCTTAGCCACCCCTCTGTCAGTGTGACACTGGTGTAGGACTTGGTGACCTTTAGGGAGCAGGAGCAGGGCTTTGTTCTTTTTCATTTCTATGAATTTGCATATACAGACCGAGGTCATGCTGCTGCAAAAGGAGACTCACTTTTTAGGGAAATCCTAAGAGTTACTGAGGTTATTTTTGCACCTTTCATATACCATTCACACAGGGGAGGAAAATGGTATAGGTATGCATAATAAGACATGCCTATCGTATTTGCAATGCAAATTCTGTCCTAAATTAGAAAAAGAGCTACATTTACACTGTAGAAATGAATTGAGGGTCTGTATCTGGAAATAGTAGCCTATACTGATTTCCCAAACTGATTTGCAAATTAGAATATTCTAGAGCACTGGTAAAAAAAAACAAACAAACATGTATTTCTAGCCCCTACTTCATATCTTTTGCATTAGAATCCATATTTCTGAGAATCCAGCCAAAGAGCCTGTGTCTGTATTATTGATCATTTTGGACCAGTGTTCTGGGATGCATTAATGAACCTCCATTTGGTTGCCTAAGGATCAAGCATATCAGGGCTTCGGTGTCCTAGAGATGTCTTGTCAACTGATAGAGAGTCACTCAAGCTTGAGTGAAGAGGGTTTACTTAAGCATTCAACAGGCATCACGGGCTGGAGAGAGAGTCCTCCTGAGTTGTGTGAGAACACACACTATAAGATGGAGTAGAGAGCCAGGACAGAAGCTGTCCTCTTGTTCCTGAAAGACCACAGGCCTCTGCCTGACAGCTTTATGTGTCTCACTCTCTGCTTGCACACAATCCAACCTATTCAGGTCAGGCATTCGCTATGCTGACTGGTTTCTGTATTTTGTGATCCAGATTCTTTGGCTTTTCTGTGTCATGGGTTCAATCACAGTCAAACCTGGAGCTGAGAAAGCCAGGTCAGTGAGACTCCTAGACCTCCCTTTTCAAGGACCCTGAAGATCTTTATCATTAAGACATAAGGAACAGGCTGGGTGCAGTTGCTCCTGCCTGTAATCCCAGCACTTTGGGACACTTGAGACAGGCGGATCATTTGAGGTCAGGAATTTGAAACCAGCTTAGCCAACATGGTGAAATCTTGTTTCTGCTAAAAATACAATAAAAATACAAAAATTAGCCAGGCATGATAGTGGACAGCTATAATCCCAGCTACTGGAGAGGCTGAGGCAGGAGAATTGCTTGGGCCTGGGAGGTGGAGGTTGCGGTGAGCAGAGACGGCTCCGCTATACTCCAGCCTGGGTGACAGAGCGAGACTTCATCTCAAAAAAAAAAAAAAAAAAAAAAACATAAGGAGCAATGACAATGACAGGCCCATTGCCCGACATGTTCAATACACCATCAAAGAATAACATGCCATTTTAACAAGAAACTTTTATATGGACCAGAAGGAATTATGGTGGCATGACTAGCACATTCTCTTCTGGTAGTCAAGATGTATAGGAGGTCAAGTCAGAACAGTCATTTTTATGGCATTTGCTATTCATCTCTTGATTCATTAAAAAAGTATTCAGCACATAATATGTGCCTGGTGCTTTGGGACTTTGGTACTGTTTAGGTGCCTAGAATACTTTCATGAAAAAAATAAAGATACTTGCTTTTTCAAGAAGCTTGCATTTTTGAGGAAAGATGAGGGAAGATAGACAATAAACAATAAATAAGTTATGCAGGATGTTAGAAAATGATTATTTCCATGGAGGGTAATATGTTAAGGCAAAAGTGATTGAGAATTCCAGGGAGGCAGATTGCAATTTTGAATAGGGTGATCACATGTGAGGAAAGATTGAAAGCGGTGTAGGTATGTGCTGGGAGAGCATTCTGGACAGGGAGAACAGACTAAGACAATAACCAAGTTAGAGGACTTCATACTACCAGATTTCAAGACCTACCATAAAACTATAGACATTAGGGCAGCGGGGTATTCTTTCCTAAGGAGGGAAAGAAAACACTATTGTCACCTCAATGGGTGAATGAGGACTGATAGTGATGGCAGAGGCCATAAGGACATAGCACATGGGAACTTGTAGTCATTTAGACTGTTTTTTTTCTCTGAATGAGATGGAAGTAAGCAAAGTAATGAGCAGAGGGATCACATAATTTGACTCGCTTTTTCATTAATTTTGTGTTTAATTTTTTATTATATAGACAAATATCACATAATATGGTGTATAATACTATACATTATATTATTATATAATTATTAGTAATTATAATAACTTATGTAAGTTTGTTGTTTTATCCTGAGTATAGTAGTCTGTGATATGACTATTCTATAATATTATAATATTGCATAATAATTTATCCTGATGTGTAGTATTCTATGGTATGACTATTCCACAATATTATATATTATAATATTGCATAATAATAATACATTATATTTTAGTATGTAGACAAATTTATATTTAAGTTATTTATTTTTTAGGCCAAAAAGCAGACAAAATAGTATAATAACCCTCCGTGTGCCTATTACCCAATTTTACAATTATCAACTCATCAATATTTTATAAATATACTCTCCATTCACTTCCCCTCCTCCCTGAGTTCCAGACATAATATCATTTACTCACTTTAGCTATCTAATGTTTTTCTGATTGAGATACAGTTTACAATAAACTACAGCTTCATGAATATTTTCATACTTTTGTAACCATTATTCAAATCAGGATCTAAAGCAGGATCTTTCCAGCATTCAAGATTCCCTTGTCGTATCTCAATTCATAACCACACCACCACTATCTAAGATAGCTACTATTTTGACTTCTATCATCACAGATTAATTTGCCTGTTCTTGAATATTTTTTGCAGAAAGAGTCACAGAGTATGTAGCCTTTTGTGTCTGACTACTTTATCTCACCATATTTTCTGCAGATTCATTGATGTGATTGTATGTAGCAGAAGTTTGTAGCTTTATCCTGATGTATACTATTCTATGATATGATTATTATACCATCTGTAAATAAAAGACTTCCTGATTCCATTCTAATCTTTATACTTTGTGTTGTATTTCTTATTATTTCCTCATTGCATTGCTAGGACCTCCAGTACAATGTTGAAAAGAATGGTGACAGTGCATATCCTTATCTTTTTCCTTACCTTAGAGGAGAAAGATTTCAATATTACCACTGAAAATCATGTTGAGTCCAGTTTTTTGTTGTTGTTATTATTTCTTTGTTTTGTAGATACCTTGTTTTTCTTAAATATTTTAAGAAAGTTCCTTTCTATTTCTTATTCACTGAGAGTTTTTTTAAAACTTAGAATTAGTTTTAGCCTGGGTTCTGGGGCTCATGCCTATAATCCTAGCAGTTTGGGAGGCTGAAGCAAGAGGATTGCTTGAAGCCAGGTGTTCAAGACTAGCCTGGGCAACAAAGTGAAACCCCATCTCTATAAAAATAAAAATAATAAAGAATTCACTTTTGATTTTCTTTAAATTGAGACAGTCTCATTCTGTTGTCCAGGCTGGAGTGTAGTGGCTCAATCACAGCTCACTATAGTCCTGACCTCCTGGGCTCAGGAGATCCTCCCACCTTAGTGTCCCAAGTTGCTGGGACCACAGGTGCACACCAGCACACCCAGCTAATTTTTTAAAATTAGTTGTAGAGATGGGGTCTCCCTATGTTGCCCAGACTGGTCCCAAACTCCTGGAACTCAAGTGATTCTCCTACCTCAGCCTCCCAAAGTGCTGGAATTGCAAGTGTGAGTCACAGCACTGTGCCAATTTTGAATTTTATCAAATAATTTTGTCAGTATCTATTGAGATGATTATGTATTTAGTTTTTCTCATTATTCTGTTAATGTGATTAATTACATTGATGGATTTTCAAATATTAAACTATTCTCTCACTTTTACGAAAGGACTACTCTTACTATTGTGTTGAAAATAGACTAGAGGGGCCCCAGATATAGGCAGGGAGAGTTATGAGGAGGTTATTGTAGTCATTTAGGAGAGAGATGTTGGTAGTTCAGACCAGTGTGTTTGCAATGGAGGTAGTAAAGAGTAGTCAAATTGGCTGGGCATGGTGACTCACACCTGTAATCCCAGCACTTTGAGAGCCTGAGGCAGGCGAATCACAAAGTCAGGAGTTTGAGACCAGCCTGGCCAAAATGGTGAAACCCCATCTCTACTAAAAATACTAAAATTATCTGGGCATGGTAGCAGGTGCCTGTGATCCAAGCTACTCAGGAGGCTGGGGCAGGAGAATCATTTGAACCTGGGAGGCGGAGGTTACAGTGAGCTGAGGTCTCGCCACTGCACTCCAGCCTAGGCAGCAGGGTGAGACTCCGTCTCCAAAAAAAAAAAGTAGTCAAATTATGGTTATATTTTGAAATATAGGCATTTCCAGATATAGTGTATGTGGGGACTGTAAGGAAAACACTGGAGTCAATAATTAATTCAAAGGTTTTTACTGGAGCAACTGGAAAGATAGAGTTGCCATCAACTAGGATAGGAAGCGATACACTTGAAATGGGAATCATGAGTTAAGTTTTTGACATGTTAAGGGAAAATGTGGAGACGTCCAGTAGGAAGTTGGACATATGAATCTAGAATTGAGGAGAAAGGTCTTGGCTGAAGATGTAAATTTGGAAGTCACTGAGGACTAGAAGGATTTAAAACAATGAGACTGAATCATATCATCAAGGGAGTTGAGTCGATAGAAGAAAGGAAGAATAGTGAAGGAAGCTAAGAATGGAATCACTGGGATATGAGGAGATACAAAGAACGTGGGCCATTCAGGAATCCGGTGAGTAACAGTGAATCAGGAAGGAAGGCATTATGAGTCAAGCCAAAGGCTGCTGGTCCAACAAGATAGATAAAAACAAAAATTAAGCATTAGACTTAGAAGTGTGTAGGTAAATGGTAACCTTTATAAGAGCAATTTTAAAGACAAGAAACTGATTGAAATGTTTAAGAGAAAATGAGAGGAAAGTGCTTGATTAGAATATATAACAATTTTGAAGAGTTTGGTAGGAGAGAGAGCAAATAAATGGAGCCAGAGCTAGGGGAAAAGTATGGTTAGGAGAATGTTTATTTGTTTTAAAGATAGAAGAAATAATAGTATGCCTGCATGCTCATGGTAATGATCTAGTAGGAAAAGAAAAACTGAAGATATAAGAGAAGAAAGAGAATTGCTGGAGCAAAACCCTCAGGTAACTGATAGAGTTGAGATGTAGTGCACAAGTGGAAGATTGGCTTTAAACAGGGAAAGGAAATCACCCATGCCTTAGAGACTGAAAATATTTGTGGAGACAAGATTGGTAAGCTCTGATACCCAGGTATATCTAACTTTGTCAGATTGGGAATAAAGATGTAGTCTCCATAAGAGCCAAATCTTTTTTTTTCCCATTTATTTTATTGCATTTTAGGTTCTGGGGTACATGTGAAGAACATGCAAGATTGTTGCATAGGTACACACGTGGCAGTGTGATTTGCTGCCTTCCTCCGCATCACCTACATCTGGCATCTCTCCCCTTGCTATCTCTCCCCAGCTCCCCACCCCTCACCGTCCCTCCCCTATTTCCCCCCAACTGACCCCAGTGTGTAGTGAAGAGCCAAATCTTAATGTCTTTGAGACCTCTGCTTGCTGCTGGAATCCCAGCCTTTTCTCCCAGTAGGTTTAGAGACCCAGGGATGCTGCTTATACTTGCACTCACATGAATCCTGTTCTGGAATAGCTATCACAGGTAGATAAACTTAAACTTCAGTCACTCAAACCCTGACAGTTCTACAAGGCTCAAGGCCAAAGCTCCTTTATCGCTGCTGTAAATAAATATTTCTTCTTATGCGAAGGCCCCAGAGCAGAGTTTTTATGCAGACTATTTCTCAAAAGACACACACGTGACACCAGCAGAGCTGGATCACGGTAGATTCTGGTGTCAGTTGCTGTACAAGGCCAAGAGTCACTACTTTCACCCAACATCTGGTCTTAGCATTAGCTTGGGCTCATCACCACTCAGGTCTTCTTCCCTATGGCGAATTAGGCCTCAACACCTTCATTATTGCTTCATTTAAGCTGGTTTTCGCTGGTCTCCCTGCTCTCCACCAAACTGGGGCATGACAAAGGGCAAAGGACAGAGAAAGACATTTGTCCCCAGGCACCAGCCTATGTGGGCACCAGAAATACTAAGTGCAAATTTCAGTTCTGTGGCAGCAGAGTACAGGGAAGGAGGGCACAAGCATGTTCCACTGTCCCCAGGCATTCTACACCCTGTGCTTGCCACTGCACCAAGCCCCACCATCTGTGAAGTCCACCAGCTGTGTTGTTTCTCACTGAACTCCATGATTTGAGTCTTTATCATAGTGATTTCTCAGCTTTTACGTAAGTCAAGGGACTGAAATGTGTGTATTGGAGGGAGTGGCATGACCTAACCCCTTCAGGTTCTACTCAGTCAATACATAGGGAATCAGAACAAGGAATGCTTAAGTGTGTAGCAGTGTAAGGCTAAGACAGCTGAAAGGATTTTTCAGCAAGGGAATCTGGACCACTTAAGTGTATCTTTTTCCAGGACACTGCTGTTGTGAGCACTGCCCGTGGCTGTCTTTATGGCTTTTTTTCTGAGTGTCACGGCTGACCAGCCGACATTTGCATAGGCTCACTTTTCCTTTACTCATGTTAATTAAATCAAAGGTGTCATGGCAAAGTTTTGCTGGCCAAGATGCCAGAATCTTAAAAGGGTTTTAACTGCATGAATTCTAGGACTTTTATGTAAACAACTCAAATGAAAGTATTTGTGGGACAAAAATTGATGAGGCTTGTAAAAATTACCAGGGGTGGAGACTCAGTGCTCTTTAACACCCTTTGCACATTTCTTGGATGAGTTATGAATCTCTCGGTGGAATTCAATTGGTTTGCTCTAAATAAAGTTATCAATCTGCCTTTCTCTGGCCCCTAACATATACATTTATCATAATGGAAATTACAGGGTTGCAACATCATAACACTGCTATTACTTGTCAAGGATGACCTTGAGTGCAGGTACTATGGATCTGGCCTTGTGGGAGACACGTCTTCTGCTTCATGGTCTCTGTGTTGGGTCTGCTGGTCTGTTAGGTGGTTCTCTGCCTGGCTGACTCCTGGGAGACTGACTTGCAAGAGATTCTCTCTTCTCCTTGCCACATAGAGTGATGGGGAAAGCTAGACTTCAAGTAGCCACAGACTGGAACATCTATTTTTACTGCTTCTTTTGGTCAGGAATCCTCCTCCTTTTTACTCTGCATCCAGATTTTGCTGACTCAGCCTAGATCCCTCTACAGCAGAGGGACTATGGGTCACTGTGACAGCCATTTACCTGGCATTACCTCAAATGATAGATTCAGACAAGAAAGAGGGCAGAGTTTCTTCCTCTGACATACACATCCCCGGGATAGTCTGGACTGTGCATACAACTTTCCACTATCCTAGTGTCATTCCCAAATATACATCCATTTGCAAGGTGGGGTGGCAAAAGGCTTTGGAGTAAACCCAATGTGAATCCAAATTCCAGCTTTGCCACTTAACCTGTGACATTAGAAAAATCACTTTATTCTTTACATGGGAATAGTGGTTTACCATTAAAGTGGTAGCCATTTGTGGGTTCACAAAACCAGCTTGATCAATCCCCACCACAATCCTTTGATGCTGCTGTGGTACCCCAATTCAACCAACAAGGAAAAGTAGCATGGGCAAGAAAAAGAGGACCAGATTCACCTATCCAGAGCAGTGGAACTGGGTTTTGTCCCAGGCTTTATGGAGACAATCCCATTGTTATTTAATTTTTTGGTTGTCACAACTGCAGGGTGAAATGTTCATGACATCTAGTGAGTGGAGGTCAGGAATGCTTCTAAACACACTACAAGGGTGCATGGGACAGCTGCTCACATAAGAAATTAGCCAGCCAAAATGTCAATAATGCCAAGGCTGAGAAACATGGCAATAGACCCAAATATGATTTCATCAAAGATGGGTGAGAAATGTCCCCTAATTTGCTGTGTTCCCTTGAAAAGAATTGTATTTCAAGCATATGCCAAGCTGCTGAGAAGACTAGAATGTTCCTCTTGGCATTTCACCTTGGCATTGGTTCACTTTGTATATGTTCCTCTGCATAGGCTCACTTTCTTTTATTCAAGTTAATTAAATCAAAGGTGTGATTGCAAAGTTTCGTTGGCCAGAGTGCCAGAATTTTAGAGGGATTTAACTTCTTGAATTCTAGAACTCCATCCCATACACATAAAATAATTCCAGGTATATCATATATCTAAATATAAAGGCCAGACTATCATAAAAGGAAAAAAAAAACGATAAATTAGATTTTATTAAATTAGGAAGATCTGCTGATCACATCAAGAAAGTTATGCAACTGTGATGGTTAATACTGAGTATCAATTTGATTAGGTTGAAGATTGCAAAGTATTGATCCTGGGTGTGTCTGTGAGGGTGTTGCCAAAGGAGATTAACATTTGAGTCAGTGGGCTGTGAAAGGCAGACCCACCCTGAATCGAGGCTGCCAGGGTGGCCATAATAAAAGCAGTCAGAGGAATGTGGAAGGACTAGAAAGGCTGAGCCTTCGGGCTTTCATCTTTCTCCCATGCTGGATGCTTCCTGCCTTTGAACATTGGACTCCAAGTTCTTCAGCTTTTGGACTCTTGAGAGACTTAGACCAGCAGTTTGCCAGGGGATCTTGGGCCTTCAGCCACAGACTGAAGGCTACACTCTCAGCTTCCCTACTTTTAAGGTTTTGGAACCCAGACCGACTTCCTTGCTCCTTAGCTTGCAGACAACTTATTGTGGGATGTTACCTTGTGATTGTATGAGTTAATACTCCTTAATACTCCCTTTCATATATACATCTATCCTGTTAGTTCTGTCCCTCTAAAGAACCCTGATTAAGAGAGTAACCAATAGAATAGAAGAAGATATTTATGATACAAATGTCTGACAAAGATTTTGTATCAAAAATTTATGAAGAACTACAAAGCAAAAGAAAATAAGCCATTTTAAACATTAAATTAATATTTTATAAACAAATATTTTATAAAAGATTAATTCAAATGTCTAGTAAGCATATGAAAAGGCGTTTAGTAACATTTTTCATTAGGAAAGTACAAATTCCCATACCCATCAGAATGGCTAAATTTTTTTTCAAAACTAATAACACTAAGTGTTGGTGAGGATGCGGGACACTTAGAACTCTCATACATTATAGAAGGGAGTGCAGTCCGTTCAACCACTTTGGAAATATCTATTAAAACTAAATATCTGTCTATCCTACGACACAGCAATTGCAATCCTAGATGCAATGCTCCTAAGTATATATCCATGAGAAATGAGTTCACATATCCAAAGGAAGACATGCACATGAATGTTTACAGTAGCTCCAAACTGGAAACAACCCACTGTCAACAGAAGGATAAATTGTGGTATAGTCGTATCGTAAAATACTACATACACCAATAAAAAATAACAAACTTCTACATACAATCATGTTAATGTGAAACATCTTGCTGTGATAAAAAGCAGAATCCTAACAAGTGGGAAACTCTTGGGTAGACAACTTAAAATATAGACCTGTATCAAATTCATAGAACAAACTAAACAATTTTATAAAGGAAAAGAATATATTAGAAGTTGTTTACGTATTTCATAAGCTCTAACCACTAGTGTGCTGTATGACAAGACTTACAATTTCTAGAAACTATTTGTATATTAGATTCCCTGATAAAATAGTTCACGTCTTTTTGTAACCAAAACTTCTAATAAATGTGTTTGTCAGCGGGTGGTGTAGTTTATGGACACCTGGCAGCAAATAAAAAATCTCAAACTAATAACCCTTGTAGCATCAGATCCTTACACATTTTATGTGTTGTTTTGAGATTCATAGATTCACATGCATTTACTTCCCTCAGCTCACAAGAGTAAGGCTCGTATTTTTCATGGCATACTCAGAGGTCTCAATCCTAAATTCTTATAAAAATTCCAAAGGCAATACTTTCTTTAGACCCAGGGCATGCAAGAGTATTTCTGGCTGGAGTTAGGTGAAATAAGTCTCTAAAAGTGACGGCAGAATTTTAAAGAGGCAAGTAGAGAAATTTCATACTTGGAAGCTATTTAAGTGAGCTTGATTCCAACATCAGTGATTCTAATACCAGTGATGTTGACTGTTTCCTACTGAGGTGGCCATAGGAGTCTCCATGAGGAGGGTTGCTTTTGATTTGACATTTGACAAAAGACTGGAATTCTGGTGGAGAAAAAAACCACCTAAGTGAGGGAAATGGCCTAAGCAAAGGCCAGAGTCTGGCAAGTGAAAACCTAGTTGAAGGAGAGTAATTTGAAGTACAGTGTTTATGAAGGAAGTATTCATGAAGAAAAGTCATTGGAGATAAGACTGGAAAAGCAATTAAGATCATAGTTTGAGAACCTGGATTAGGGCTTTGGGTGTTTAAGGGGGCAGAATCATGTAATTACTTTAGCAGGGTAGGAATAGCTTTCTTTAAAACTATTTTTGAAGTCTCAGCCAAATTATGAAGTCTAAGCTTCCATAGCCTGATGAAGAAGAAGTGAAAAGCAGAATCCAAAAGGAGTAGTTAAGTTCTGGTTGGGAGGGGCTGGGAAGATGGTGGAGCAAAGGAGCTGCAGCCTGTGATGGGCACGAGGTGCCAATGGTGGGAGCCATGCTGGGCTGCAAGAGATAGGCGTGCACCTTGGATTGGCTGGGGTGGAGGTGTCAGCAGCCCCGCCCTGAGCCCTGCCTGACTTGGCTGTGGTTTCCTAGTGTTGGCCTGAATATCCCTGAAGAAAGGGAGCTTTCCTGTTGGCATTCCTCACCTCTGACTTGAACTTGGCTCCTCCTCTGGAAGCAGAGATTTCTCTGTGTGGTGATGCTAATCGGCAGATTTTAGAACATTCTCTGGGTGTCTCTTCACTCTTCAGTCTTGTATCTATGAATCTAGATAAACCCTCTTTTCCACTATGGGAGCAAGAGAAATTGTTGCTTGGTTAAGTATAAGTTGAAAAATACCAGTAAATTGGATTTTGAGGTAGTTAATTTACTGTTTTGTCTTCCTGGTTTCCCTTCTGCCCTTCTCTGGCATTCCATTTCCTTAAGGAAATACACAGTTTTCTATTCCATGTGGTTCTGGTGGGACTGTCACTAGCAGTGCTCTGCTTCACTGAGTTAGAGGTGTGGGCATGTGACCAGAGTCTGGCCAATCATGGTGTCCCATTCTCCAGGCCACAGTGACTGGACTAAGGTGTGGGCATGTGACTGAAGCAGGACCAATCAGAATTCTTCTCTGGGATTTACTGAATCTGCCACAGTTATGCTTAGAACTTTATATAATAAAGATTGTTCTTCACTTAGAAAGAATTTGGCCACCACACTGAAAGAAGCAGAGCTGAGAGGGAGAGAGATCTGATCACGTCCCTTTGTGTTCCTAGATCTCGGTAGGTGGGAGCCTGTTCCCCTCCTGTCCTCTCTCCCCAGTACCTATTTCTTTTTTGCTTGAATTAGTTTGAGTTGTATTTTGGTCATTTCAACTTAAAAAATGAATCCTGACTAGTATAAAAGTTGGTTATTGCTCATTTTCTTTATTATTGGCTTCAGCTTTATAACTTTCTTGGTCCTACACAGCAAAGCCTTTTGATGATGAGACCCTCCATAGTGTTCATTTAAGCTTAGTCCAAGAGGTATCCTTACAGATGTGACACCTTTTCAATGTCTCCTGGCTTTGTATTCTCAATTCCGTGGAGTTATGCATCCCTAAGGACATCTCAAAATACTTGCCAACAACATAGACAGGGATATCTGCTCTTCAGGTCTAGTTTCCCAGCGAGGAAAATAGATTTTGTGGAGTATTTCTGAAAAACAGATGAAAATTGTGGTAATAACATACATCAAATACTAAAAAGAAAAGTGGTTCAGAGAAAAGGCATTATATCTAAGAGTATCATCAAGGTATTTCATTATGTAATAAACAAAATGCAGTTTCACACTCCATCAATTTATGTTTAAGACACTGTGTGCATGTGTATGTGTGTGTGTATGTGTATAAAACTTAGCTACAGAAAATAGGACAACCTAAAGCCACTACAAAAACCTTGGATCTTTATATTAGGAAAAGGTTTCACTCATGTGTGCACGTGTGTGTGTGTATACACAAGGAGTTTGCAAAGTATTCTAGTAATACACTTCCTGTCAGAAATATTGTTGTTATCCTAATCCATGCATGCTCAGCTGTGAGTAAGTTGGGACAAATGAAAGGGGGAGCCAGGAAAATGTCCCTGAAATGAGACCATCTGAACCATCCTCACCAGTCAAGATGAGTGACTCTGTGGGGCAAGGCCTGGCATCAGGAGTGGCCAGGCTCCTGGGATGATGACTCGGTCTGCAGTGGCAGCACTGTGGCTCTGAGTGTTTCCTCTCTTTGGAACAGGACTCCAGGTGGCAATTTGCAACTGAGGCAGAAAAGCTGTACAAAGCTGGTTAGCCCAGCAACAGCAGGCAGGAAAAGCAATCCAGGAAGAAGTGAGACAGGACACCATGCTGTCTTCCCCTTGCACTGCTCAGATCTAGTAATGCCTCCCATGAAGTCAAGTTTGCCACAGTGACTTCGAAGCGTAGCCATCTATCATTTTTACAAAAACCTGAGGACATGAGAGTTAGCGGAATGTGCCATGGTGTGTGACCTTATAACTGATCCCAAGGCCTCCATCAGGATTTGTCATCCTCCACGTGGACTTCTGTGTTTCCCTCACCACAGAGAGCACTTTGGTGGGTCAAGGCTGCTAGCCTGTGAGGTGGCTTGAACTTTCCTCTCCAACGGGTCTGAGCCTCCCAGGGCACAGTTTTACACAAATGGCCCATTTATGGTTATCATGGGCACAGGAAGCCCTGACAGACACCCCTGGAAATCTCTGGGTTCCAGATGCACTCCTTCCTGCCCCTGTTATAGAGCAGCAACCTGGCTCCTCATGGTCCTCACAGCTGATTGCCCCTGTCAGTAACGTTAAGTCCTTGCCATGTTTGCCTGCTTGCTGGTAGGAGAAGCCTAAAACAAATAGATGGCAGGCATATCTTCCAGCAGAATTCCAACCATGTTTCCCCTTGGACCTTGGGCCCTTAACCAGCAGAGCCTAAGGTCATGGGACAAGGAGTGCAAATTCCACAAGGGGCCACTGGGAGTAATGGCGAAGGAGGAACCACTCCTACTTCTACCAGGTCACACCTTTGCAAAATGTGGTTGCTGTGGCAGTGTAAGATGCAGCACAGAGGTGGCCAACACACTCAGACTCTCCCTCCATCTGTCTGCCTCTTTCTCTCTGCTCTGTCTCTCCCCTGGGTGCACAGGCCCAACAGAGCCTGGAAGAGGAGGCCTGAGGCTCCAGCAGCCTCCCCCTCACAGCTCCCTCCACACTCCAGCCTCTCACCATCCAAGAAACGTGTGCATTTTCACCTCTGAGCGGTTGTTTATGGTGGCCTGTGCTCCAGCATGGCCTTTCAATCTCTTTTATACTTTTCTTAAAACCGTACACAATTTTTGTAAATGCCCAGCCCAAGTATCATTGTCTGTGTGAAGGTCCAGGTGGAATTTGTTGCTTGATTCTCAAGTATCCTACCCTCCTGTGATCCTATCTCTAACATAACACTATGTGCTTTATATGTAATAACACATTTAATTGTTATCACAATCTTTGAGGTAGAGCTTATTATTATCCCCACTTACAGATGAGAATGCATGGTCACGGGGAGAATAAATAACTTGGCCAAGGTGACACCATGAGTAATGTTACATTCCAGGACCATGTCTTGTCTTCGTACTGGCAACCCCCAGTGTGTAGCATTGTGCCTGTCACGTAACAGGCCACAGATAATGCTGCCAAGTGAATGATTTGGATGCTGGTGCTTGTTCAGAAGAGCCAGCTCAAGTCTGATTTAAGCATAAAGCAAGTGTGGTTGGTGCTTTGTAATACTAAGGCAGTTCTTTTGTTTGTAAACTCTCGGGGCCTTGCAGCGCCCTCTCTACCTCTTTTCTTTCTGCTTTCCCTGTTTATTTCTTTCTCTGCTAGATGAAGAATATAAAGGTGAAATTCCAAAGAAGAAGAGGTTTACTTGGAGATGAAGATTGGGGCCCTGCTAAGTTAGGTGTTTGGTGATTCCATTGGCTTCGTAATCTTTTTTAGGGTTGGATAAATGAGAATTGGCTTCTGGAAGGGGTGGCAGAAGGAAGCTATCAGAGTACCTGGTGAGAAATTGAATTCAGAGAGGGAGAATGAAGTGGAATATGTTCCTTTCAGTCCCATTGATCTTCCTTTCCATCAAGGCATTTCCTGCAGGCTTCATTTAAAGATATAGAGTTATAGGAATTAGATATGTTACCCTATCTACAATGATGGCAGGATCATTTGTCAATGAAAAAAAATTCAATTGTAGAGTTTCTAGAACACTCTTCATGCCTGACTTGTTTCTGAGATCTTTTTAATTGGATGTGAGCCTTTTGTTTCTTAGGACAAAGTCATTAACCCCTAACCCACTGTGCTGAAAGAAGAAATGAAAGGCAGTTTCGATTGTCAGGGAACCCTGAGTAAAATGTTTAAGAGCTAAAATCTATGCCTGCTCTTTGTAGTGAGGATCCACACCTGCTCCCTCCTCATTTGCCTCAGCACTGCTGGGGGAAGGAATTGCTGTGGTCCACTATGACCATCATTCTCACTAGAAGTTTTCTAGGAAAGCAGCATCACAATCAAGCATTAAGCCATGGGAGTTAGGAACATGCTGATCTGGTGACAGAGGCACAGGGTAGAGAAAATAAGTCTTCTCTATAGTTCTGTGTTGTTGAACTATAGATTGAGAGACATAAATGTATTAGTAATGAAAATGTTTTCTTGCTTGTAAAAGGGGAGAGAATGAAGTAAAAGTGTTCCAGACTCAGAACTGCGTTTCAGTGTAGAAAGCTAGGTCTGCTATCGAAATATAGGCATGCATTTTTTCTTACTCCTCATTTCCTTCTTAATCCCTCCTTTAGTCTTTAATATGTTCCCTCTCTAATCCTTTTACTCAATTGTGTCCTCCAAACATGGAACAGATGAAGATGATAATGATCAAGGTGATAATGATATTAATATTGGTGATGATAATATTAATATGAGCTATACTTTATCAGTTAGCATGTATTAGATAGACAAAAATATTTAATTCTCAAAAAAATCTTTATAGGTACAATTATTTCTATTTTAGAGATGGGAAAACCGAGGTCCAGAGAGGGAAAGTAATTTGTGCATGATTTGTGCCAGTTCATAGTAAGTAATGGCTGAGTCAGGATGGGCTTCAGAATATTTTTTTGCCCCAAAGCCCATGCATGCTCTTAACCAGTATTTTACACTTAGTAGGAAGAGAAATGTGGTCCAGCAAATCTAGATGCAGAATCCAGTGGACTTTTCCTTCATAGCTCTTGGCCTCTGAGACAGTGTTTATGTTCCATTATCATTACCTATCTAAAACCTCATTCTTGGCCTCCCTGAGGACAAGTCCTTGTCTTTTGTGATAGTTAATTTTATGTAGCAACATGCCTGGGCCACAGTGCTCAGGCATTTGGTCAAACATTATTCTGGATGATTCTGTTGAGAGTATTTTTTTGGATGAGATTAACATTGAAATTTGTAGGCCCTGAATAAAGCAGATTGCCCTCCATAATGTAGGTGGGCCTCATCTAATCAGCTGAATAGAACTGACCTCTGCTGGATGTGGTGGCTCACAACTATAATCCCAGCACTTTGGGAGACTGAGGTGAGAGGATCACCTGAGGTCAGGGGTTCGAGACCAGCCTAACCAACATGGTGAAACCCTGTCTCTTCTAAAAATACAAAAATTAGCCAGGTGTGGTGGCACACCCTTGTTATCCCAGCTACTCGGGAGACTGAGGCACGAGAATCACTTGAACCCAGTGGGTGGAGGTTGCAGTGAGCTGAGATTGTGCCACTGTACTCCAGCCTGGGTGACAGAATGAGACTCTGTTTCAAAAAAACAAAAAGCTGACCTCCTCTGAGCAAGGGGAACTCTGCCACTAGGCAGGCTTCAGACTTGAACTGCAGCACTGGTTCTTTCCTGATGTCCAGATTTTGAACTTGCCAGTCACCATAATTGTGTAAGCCAATTCCTTAAAATAAATCTCTCTCTCTCTAGCCCCCTATACAAACACATCTTATTGATTCTGTTTCTCTGCAGAACCCTGACTCATACATCTTCCTTCTTAGATGTCTTCTCCTTTCCTTCTTCACTCTTCCTTCTGCCTTGACAAGAGCATGCCTCAGTTTTTAGATGACAACTCTGTGCTTTTTCTCTTTGTGTCATTTCCCTCAGAGAACACGCCAATCCTCACAACTTCACAATGGATGGAGTCACTCCAGGACCCGAGTTTTCAGCCCTGACTGCTTTCTGTACCTCCAGATCCTTTGTGCTTGCTGCTGACTGCATCTTTGCAGGCAGATGTCATCAAACCAAAGGGCTGGTCATTCAGCTCCAACATCACTGGGTCCTCTTCCTAGTCATGGGATTCCTTGAATCTCCCAGGCTTGAAACCTTGGAGCTTCTCAACTCTCTCTTCCCTCTGCTCCATATCCAGCTGGCTAGCCAGTGTTTCAATTGCATTTCCTTAGGACTGTCTTTCTAGCTGTTCCTTTCTCTTTTCACCGTTGGCCCCACCTGCCGCAGGCCCACTCATCTTTCTGAATGGGAATCCTTGTCTTCAAGTCCACTCTCTTTTCCAGCCCAACTTGCACAGAAATGGCAGATTAGCTTCCCTAAGAACATTTGCTTCATCACTCATTTCCTAATTTGGCAGGGCTGGAAGGCCCAAACTTGTCTTGAGCCAGTGGTAAGGCTAGTCCTGAAGTTGATACTTTATTTGAGAATAAAGCCCAACTCAGCACCTCACCACATGCTCCTCAATCCTGGGAACAAATGGCACAAAGAATTTTACCCTTGCCCAGAATCTCCTCTGCAGCCAACAGTCTCTCATCAGGAGCTTCAAACATCCAGCAGCTCTGAGTGAAGTTTAGATTGTTGGACTTGGAATCTTAGGGAGGGTGGAGGCCTACACCAGAATCCAGGACTAACACCCTGCATCATTCTTCCAGCCCTCCAGGGCTCTTCCCTGCCACCAGCCCTTGGCCTGGCAGGGGAGGCTCCCTCTTTCTCTGTGGTGTCTCCCTGGAGTCTGAACTCACATGTAGATGTCAACAAGGGGACAGATTTGGAGAAGCAGATCCAAAGAAAGTAAAGAGTTTTTGTCTTTCCAAATGTTACTGTAACCTCAGGAAGCTTCAGTGAGCTCATCAAGACCAACAGGTGCTGGAGCAGTGGTTTATGGAAGTAACTATACTGGAAGGAAAACGATTTTGCCGGGTGGGGTTAATGTTGTTGCAGAATTTTGCTCAGTTCAGCTAAAACCAGGTTCTTGTCACCTGGTTTTGATGACAAGACCAAATGGCTAGGAAAATTTTGCAAACACATTGAAAGGTGAGTAGAACAGGGTTTTACTGGGTGAAACGGAAACAAAAAAAAGAAAAAATTCAGCAAAGCAAGATGGAGTCCTGCTGACAAGCCCCCCATCTCCCAGACTGAATCCCAGGCCACCATACAGGAAGAAGACAGGCTCCTTCTCATTGCCTGTGGCTGCAACCCTGTTCCTCAAGTGCGCATGTGGGCATGTTCAGATAAGGACCTGAGCAGGTTCCCTCATCTGCACAAAACACTGTGGGGCAGTGTTTGATGTAAACATCTGATGTAAACACTTGTGGGGCAGGTCAAAGATTCTCTGGGGACCTCTTTTTATTCACCTAGGCATTTGGCTGTCTTATTGTGATTTTTTTAAAGTTGTCTTTCAAGGATGATACAAGTATTCTTAGGTACATCAAGCTAAAGACTTTTGACAGAATTGGGCCAAAATTATATAATAATAACTGTTATTATTTGTTGAGTACTTAATGGTACCACACAGCGTTAAGCATTTTGTATATGTTAACTCATTTACTCTTTGCAATAACCTTATGAACTATAAACAATGATCATTTTAATGTTACAGATTGAAAACTGAGGCATAGAGAAGGTTGCCCAAGGGGACAGCTAAATAAGTAGCAGAGTCAAGATCCGGACAGGCAGCCTGGCACCAAAGCTCATGTTGGTAGCTACTTAAAATTTGAAGATATAGAGAAGGAAGGATATCTGACTGATTCCTCTGTTTGGTAGGTGAGAATTAACCCTAAACAGTGATATTCATGTCTTGTCTTTAGGCCACAGAGAAATAATGATCACCAAATATGGACTGATTAACAGCTTTAGAAAAAGCCTTGAGGAAAAGACAGTGTTTTTACAGAAGCCTGAACATGCTGAATGGGCTAAAACTTGCTGTTGTAGTATAATTCTGTGTTGACTGGCTGGTCAGATTTGGTAATTGCTGCAATCCACAATTACTTATCAAGTACTTACTATCTACTAGGAGCTATGCAGAGGGGTGAAGATAAAAGAGTGAATCAGGCAGATTCTAATGAAGGACAACCTATCCATTCAGACAGAGGATGGCCTCTGTCCTCATGGATAGGTTGTCCTTCATTAGAAGCAAAGCTTTAAACCATAGTTTGATAAAAGATTAATCCAAAATTAATATTCTATATGGCTGAAGAAGTAACTTGAAAAATTGGGCAGGGATCCTTTAGCTTATAGAGTAAAAGAGTGGAAAGAGGCCACATCAACTATCAGAGTAAAAACTCGGACAGCACACAGGAGCACACAGTGCTGCTCACTGCTCTGTTGAGTATAAGACGGTGAGATTTCTATGCAGATTATTCTCGAAAAAGTGTCGAGTACTTTCAAAACCCGTCTTTTGGTGTTGATGCTGTTGATCACCAAGTCAGTGCAAGTTTTCACTTGAGGGGAACAGCTTGGGGGAAATCTCTGAGGAAGACTCTTGAAGCACAAGGAAAAGAAAAACATAAAATATCCTTGGACTGGTATTAAAGATCGGTGGACCTGCCAACACTCAGGCATTTTGCTTAAGCAGGCTAAAACTTTGACTTGGCCTAAAATTAGTGTCTGTTTTGGGGCAATCAAAATAGCCTTAATTAGATATTGGCCCAATTGGAAGAGTTCTATCTTGACTGAGGAAAGAGCAATTTCTCTATGATTAAAATCTAACTTTGAAACCCCTGATAGGTGGCTTAGAACTTGCTATGATACCAGAGGGCTCTCAAATTTGGAGTGGAGCTAAGGTCAAGAAAAGTTTAATATATCTCTGATGGCTGGTGGGTTGTGTGCAGGCAAGGACCTAGAGGCTGCTTTCCATTGGGTCAAGGGTGACAAGAGGAGAGATAAGGGTAATTGAGGTTAGATGGAAAATGTTAAATCCACTTGCTGTAATTGAGGAGAATTTTTCTTCCTTTCAATGATACTGATTGCTCAGGGGCAGATAGAAGGAGCAGAGGCATCACAAATGCCAAGTCTAAATTCTCTAGATATGTAGATAACTTTAGAGGGTGTTCTTCTGCCTCACACTGATGAGGCAAAGCTGTCACATGGGAGCGATACATTGTCCACAAACCTCAGGCACTTCTCATGGCACTGGGGAGCTGCTGGGGCTGTCATTCCAAGGATTTCCATCTGAAATGGGAGAGTTCTCTGGCTCTCCCTGATAAGACATGTGACAGAGGTATAGCTCATCTGTTTGGCCGCCTTGTGTGCTCAAATCCCTTATGGGATGGGGAACACAGAGGGGCAGGTGCGGGAGCTGGGGCAAGCTCCCCTGGGCTCTGGCCCCACAGCAGCATTCAAGGGTGGGTGTCGGCAACTCTCGGAGCCCAGGTGATTTAAACATATTCCAACCTTCCAGTGGTGTTACAGTGCGCTCTTTTAGCACTGCCATCCATGGACACCTTAAATGTTAACCAGCTCAATGCCCTCTTGGTATCCAGGTCCTTGTTCAGTGTCCAGGAAGAATCAGGTCACACATGGACTTGAAGGTTGGTGAATGCAGGGGTTTTATTGAGTGGTGGAGGTGGCTCTCAGTGGGATGGATGGGGAGCAGAAAGAGGATGGAGTAGGAAGAAGATCTTCCCTTGGAGTTTGGCTGTCCAGTAGGCTGATCTCCTCTCTGATTGTCCCCAACCAAACTCCTATCAATGTTTAGATGCTCCTCCCTTCTCTATAACATGCTGCTCTGCCATTCTGCTGCTCTTCTGTTTATCTCCTTATCTGCTTCTGGAGGCTAGGGTCAGGAGTTTACATGGGTACAGGATGGGGGAGCATGGCAAGCCAAAAGGCAACTTTGGGACATGAAAATAGGAATGTCTGTTCCCATTTAGGGCCTTGGATTTCCAGGCTTGAGGTGGGGCCTTTGCTGGGAACCGCCTTCTTTTAACTAATATTTCTGTCTCCTGTCCCTATCACATTTAGTTCGAGCCTTTTAAATTGTAACCACCACTTCCCCAGGCCATCCTAGCCTTAAGCAGGATGTTCAAAGAATGTGAGTGATTATTAGAGTGATAACGGAAACCATTTTTGGCAGTGAGTCCCCAGTGGACCTGCTGGGACTTCAAGTTTCTCTCTTCCTTGGCCTAGTCCCTGGTAGCGCCTGTGTTCTACTATAACTACCCAATGGATTCTTCTTGCCTACTGTCCAAATAGAGCAAATTTGCCAAGGCAGGAGAATTGCAATGGAGAGTTTAATTCACACAGAGCCAGATGAATGGGAGTTTTATTATTACTCAAATCAGTCTCCCTGAGAATTGGAGGGCTAGGGTTTTTCAAAGGTAGTTTGGGGAAGGGGTGGGATTGGGTAGGTAATGGATGCTCACTGCTGATTGGTGCAAGCAGAGAGGTGTGGGAAACAATCCTCCTGGACACTCTGTAGCTTCTGGGTGGGGCCACAGGAACTGTTGGTAGGTCCAGGTGGAGTCATCATCAGTAGAAGGGTCCTTGGAACTATAGACTTAAGGGTGTGCAAAAAAAAAAAAAAATCTGAGAAAATATCTCAAAAGACCAGTCTTCCAATTCAACAATAGTGGTGTTATCTGCAGGAGTAATTGAGGAAGTGGCATGATCCCCAGGATAATGGCTGGCAATCATTTGTGTCTATACCTTAGCAGAATTTAGGCTTCCCTCCTTCCCATGAACTCAAACTATCTGAGACAGGTTTCAGTTAATTTAGAAAGTTTATTTTGCTAAGGTTAAAAATGTGCCCATGACACAGCCTCAGGAGGTCCTGAGGACCTGTACCTAAGATAGGGATGGGGGGGACTTTCAGATCGGGTAGATTTAAACATATTCTGATTGCCAATTGGTTGAAAGAGTTATTATCAGTAGAAAGAAATACCTGGGTTAAGATAAGGGGTTGTGGAGACCAAAGTGTTATCATTGCAGATGAAGCCTGCAGGTAGCAGGCTTCAAAGACAACAGATTGTAAATGTTTCTTAGCAGACTTGAGGTCTGTGTTGATACCGGAGGGGTATACTCAGGCACATCAGTCTGACCCCCACTTCTCATCATGGCCTGAAGCAGTCTTGCAGGTTAAATTTTAGAGTGCCCTGGCCAAGGAGGGAGTTCATTCAGATGATGGCAGGGTTCAGGGGGACTTCGCATTTCAGTTTTGGTTTACATTCCCCTGGCCTAGTGTTCTCTCAATAGGTTTTCAAAGGCAGTTGAGTTTTGGCGAAGGGCTATTATCATTTAAAATGTAAACTAAAAGTCTCCCAAAGCTAGCCCAGGAATGATTAACAGTAGCTGGAAGGCTAAATACACAAGGGGAATTGGTTAGATCAGATCTCCTCCACTGTTTTTGCAAAGGTGGTTTCACTATGTGGCACCCTTCAAGTTCTGCAGCCACCAGTGCATAACCTGGCTCTTGTGACTGTGAAGTCACATTCCAACCTCTAGGAAAGCAACATTTCCTCTGCCATCCCCAAACCCTGGGTTTCACTCATTTGAGGACCATAATTTGACTTCAAAAGATAGTGGGATATGGGGGGAAGGGAGAAGAAGTTAAAAATTCTTGGTTCTGAGGAGAAGGTCCTTCTTTTGCAATCCTTCTCTCAGTCAAACCTGTGGGTTCCCTTGTTCCTGCTGTCTCCTTCCTCTTCCTCATTGGATTAATTTGGGAGAAAGTCCATATGGCTTTCTTTTATAAGTCGTGAGGAGACGGGATAGTTCCCTTGACTCCCTTTGTGGGTGGGAACTGGAGTGGCTCATTTCACTCAGTCCACCACTGGCCACCCCTCACAGGAGGGAGTGTGAGAGCAAGTGAGTGCAGAAACCAGAGTGAATAAATGCTGGAACCAGCTGATCACTCCTCTCTGGCAGGAGCAGGCTCTGTGTGGGCCCCGCAGCAGAGTCCCAGTGTGTTACAACCAATGCTATTTCCGCTCCGCCATCCAGGGATGGCCAAGTGCCAACCAGCTCAGTGGAGGGTCAGGGTGACAGCCCTTGCCCTCTTGGCACCGGGGTTCTTGTCCAGCATCCAAGAAGAATCAGGTCACATGAACTGTTTGAAAGGTGATGAATGCAGATGACTTTATTGAGTGGTGGGTGATTCTCAGCGGAAAGGGAGGGTGGAAAGGGGATAAGAAGATGATCTTTCCCTGAAGCCCAGTGGTCTCTTGCTGGGCTTCTCTCCAAAGCTGTATCGTCTTAAGTTAGCTGTATCTCTCCATAGTCTCCAATGCTGATTGCTTCTCTGCTTGATGCTCAGCCGGTTGTGTTGCTCTGCCAGCTGAAGTCTTTTATAGGCACAGGATAGGGGCAAGGCCAGCCAAAAAGGCAACATTTGGGTGGAAGAACGAGGTCAGCTCTCTTCACTTCAGGCTGCAGTTCCAGGCTTAAGGGTGAGATTAAGCTGGGAGCCCAGCTCTTCTGTATCAGTGGTAAGATGGGTCTGAGGCAGCCTCTTGCTAGACAGGGGTCCCCACTCCTTGTGTAATGCAAGCCCGGCCTAAAGTGGAGCAGAAGGGAGGCATGGAGGGACTGGCATGGGCCAGGTGTTCAGAGCCTGAGACATGTCACAGGTGTGATGACTGGGGCCGGCATCACAGGCAGTGAAGAATTTACCAAGATAGTCATAGGTAAAGGAAGGCAGATTTATTAGAGAAAGTACGAAGATACGTTGCAAGAGCGCAGCAGGCAGCACAGCAGAGAAAGGGCAGTCTGCAAAGAGGCAGGGGCTGGGGGAAGTTTTATAGGTTGATACTTGAGGGGCTACATGCAGACAAGGTTTGCAGATAAGGTTGTGCTGCTGGGGCTCCATGAAGGAAGCGAGGTATTTGGGAACAGGATGTCATGCCAGCAGGACCCGGTGCCCCTTCCTCATTGTTACTTACTTATTTTATTAGGACCCCAAAAGACAGAAATCCCCTTTCTTCCTGTGTGTGTCCCTCTCTGCTTCTCACCAACAGAGCAGCTAGAATGGATGCCTAAAGCAGGATGTCAGCCTTGGAGACAAAGCTAGAGGGCCGCTTGACCTGCTTCCAGCCCAGCTCACCAGCTGACAACCAGGTTAGGCTGAATGTTCAGGGCCACCATGTATGATGGGCGTTTTGTGCATTTGGGACACAAAAGTCTTGACTGAGACAGTAAAAACTGGGGACTGGGTCCAGTTTATGTTCCTTTAATTAGTATGACTGTCCAGAGAAAGGGGCACAACAACACTGTGAGCCTGGGGCTATTTGCCCAGAGAGGCCTCCTTCTTCTAATTTTCAGGAAGGTGCTACATCAGCTGCCCTGCCTTTCAGAGGTGTTCATTGTGCCACTGAGAGCCCTGAGTATCCTGCAGCAGCTGTCGTTGGAGAAGTTCAGGGTTTGGAATCATAGTTTTCTCTCTTGACATCAAATGCTAGTCAGAATATACAGCTGCTGATTTTGCCTTCTGGAAAGTCTTGGCCTTTCCATAGGGAATTGACTGACTTTGTTGGGAAGTTTGACAATTTCTGATTCTCTTCCTTTATGTGTGCAACAGGGATTCTCAGGAGCGTTTTTCATCTGGTAATGTATGGTTTTGGGGAGCCGATTCTCAGAGATTATGGGTTAGCAAGGCTGACATTGCTCCATTCCAAAGAGAAAATTTTAAGTAATCAAAGGAATAGAACAAAACTAGGCTGGGGTGAGGATTTTATTCTTCATTCCTTACACAATGTCATGAGAAATTTTGCATGATCAATACCTGTAGAATGTCTGTTAGAAAAATAGAGGTCATCCACTTCTTGGAGCCCCACATGACAAAGAAAAAGCTTTAATGTATGGCCCCTGTTAAACATCTTTTGGTGTAAATGAAAGAGATTGGTCACTTCCAGGGGCATGCAGTGAGCCACTGGTGTCTGCAGACCTTTTCCTTTCACAAACCTCTTTCATTCAGCTTTCCCAAGACAAGTGGCAGGCAGGTCTCAAATCTCTACTCTGATGTTTGATGCCATTCAAGGAGGAATCTCATTACAGAAAAAGGCTGAGAAACTAGTCTGAGTATTATCTGACTATAATGTGACATTATCATGAGTCAAAAATGACAGAATTTTGTTGAACAAAAACCCTTTTGACTGATGTGTGTGTCTTCTAGGTCTGAGCATTTCAGTCATTTGTTTATAAAAAGAATTTTATTGGCTTGAGACTAGGCAAAGAGAAAGAGAAATGATCTACTCTTTAAGTCAAGAATTGCCTTATAAAGAGTATATGACCTGTTTTATTTTTGCACACATTTATGCAGTACATGTGCAACTTTGTTACATGCATAGATTGGGTGGTTGTCAAGTCATAGTTTTCAGTGTATTCATTACCCAAATAACATACGTTGTACCCACTAACTAATTTCTCATCGTTCACCCTCCTCCCAACAACCTCCCACCCTGCCACTCTTCTGAGTCTTCACTGTCTAACATTCCACTCTCTACATCCTTGTGCACACATTTTTTAGCACCCGCATATGAGTGAAAACATGTGATATCTGACTTTCTGTGCCTGGATTGTTTCACTTAAGACAATGTGACCTGTTTTGTTTTGTTTCCTTTCCAGGAACTCTTTATATCTTTTTCTATCTCCAGTGCTCTAAAATGTCATGATTATATACCTTGGTCTTTTCCATGTATTGTGTTGAGAGCTTGGTGAGACTTTTAATTTGAAAGTTTATGTCCTATGGTCTGTGACATTTTTCTCTTTTACTTCTTTGAAAATCTTGTCCCCCTCTGTTTACTATGTTTTGTCCTTCTGGAGCTCGGAGGATTCAGATGTTGAATTTCCTGAACTAAACCCCTAACTTGTGCAAAAATATTTTTTTCTCATGATTTTACTTAATTAACCATTTTTAACATTTTTAATCTTTTATTAACTAATCATTTTTAAACATGTTAAGACAAACCCAAACTTATGAGAAAGTTAACAGATACAATAGAAATAACTTTTTTCCTAGTCCATTTGAAAGCACATTTTGGACATGACACATTATGACATCTCAATGCTTTAGTGTATATTTCCTACAAACAAGGATATTCTCCTACAAAAACACAAGTTAAGCATAACAATTAGAAAATTAGCCTTTATACATTGCTGCAGTCTAATTCTCAGACCCCACTTAAGTTTTTCCATTTTCCTCAATAATGCCCTCCACAGCAGAAAGATCAAGTTCAGAATCACATGTTGCAGTTAGTTATTTCTCTTTAGTCTTCTTTAATCTAATTTTTCCTTCATGACTTTGACACTTTGGAGAAGTACAGGCCAATTATTTTGTAGACTTTCCCTCAAACTGGGTTTGCCTGATGCTTTCTCTTGATTCAATTCAGGTCACGTGTCTTTAGTAGTAGATCTCACAGACCCGCTGCAGAGCATTCACACTGCATCGGCTCAGGTGGTGCATGATTTTGATTTGTCCTATCTCTGATGATGTTTTCTTTGATCATTTGATTAAGGAGGTATCTGCCACACTTCTCTGTAAAGTTTCACTTTTTCCCTTTGTAATTAATGAGTACTTTAAGGAAAGGAATTTTGAAACTCTGTAATTATCCTTTTCTTCACCAAACTTCCTATATAGTCATGTATTTATATGTATATGACTCGTGGTTTCCTATTCTATTCAGTGGGTTATAATCCCTTACCATCATTATTGATTTTCATGCTTAGAATGTTCCCAATTTGAGCCAATTTCTGGATCTTTTGATATGTCTCATCATTCTTTGAGCGCTTTCTTACTTTTAGGCATACAAAATATTCCAGACTCACCTTAGTGTTGGAATTAGCCATCTTTCTAGTGGTCAATGGTATTTAGAAGTTGAGATCTGAGTGCTGTGTTCATTGCTATTGGGGCATTGCCAGGCCCTCTCAGAGAGTAATACACACAATACGCACACACATGCATGAACAGTATACACATAACTGTATGTACATTTTTATTCCTAAATCTTTCTATATGTATAATGAAAACAGTATACAGGCTTCAATACCTCTAATACCATAAGGATCATTCTAGTTTTCTCTTTTTCCATATTCTAACTTCCTTCTCTGAGAGTGATACCTTTTACATCTTACTTATCTGATCAATGGCTCCATGTAAAACAATTTCCAATCAAACCCATCTTCCCCTCCCCCATGAGGATATCCTCCTCAACCTAGTCAGGATCTGACTCCCTGTGCCAGGCTGCCACTGACCCCCCAACTATGTGAATATCTTCCTCATTCCTCTCATGCTCAGACACCCCAAGCAGGGCTTCTGACCCTGCACAGATACTATTTCAGGGGTACCCTGCACCAGGCCACCACACTCCCACACCCCTAGGTCAAGCTCCAATTCCTATACTAAGCCACCACATCCCTTCCCCTCCCTTATCCTTTACATGGTAAAGACCCTTACTTTTCTCAGCCTCATCTTATGGTTTTAAGACTGAATTGCTCAGGAAGGGGAAAAAAAGAAATTCTCTTGATCTTTTTATTTTGCTTTCTAGGGTCTCTCTTCTCCTTTACCTCCCAATATTTCTATCAAACTTTTAAAAGTGTATGACTTTTTTTTTTAAGACAGGGTCTTGCTCTGTTACCCAGGCTGGAGTGCAGTAGCCAATCATAGCTCACTATAGCCTCGAACTCCTGGGCTTAAGTGATTCCCCCTGCCTTAGACTCCTAAGTAGCCCAAGTGTGTGCCACTATACCCAGCTAATTTTTTTTAATTATTTGTAGAGATGGAGTCTCACTATATTGCCCAGGCTAGTCTCAAACTCCTGGCCTTAAGCAGTTCTCCTGCCTTGGCCTCCCAAAGTGCTGGGATTACAGGCATCAGCGGGCATTGATGGCAGCGGCAGGCCGTCCAGAGCGGCTGCTGCCATCATGCCAGCTGCAGCAGGAGGCATGGGTGGCAGTGGTAGGTGGTAGGAGTGACTGCAGGAGCAGCAGTGGCCACGGTGGTCCCCTGTGCCCCGTGTCCCCGAGGCAGCCAACTACCTCACCCTCACCATCACCGTTGCGCCTCCGCCACAGCCTCAACCTTGCTCCCTGCTGCAGCTCGGAAGCCCATGAGCACCTGGCGGAAGGCACGGCTGGGACTTATTGGGCCAGCCCTGAGAGCGTCAGGTTCATTTGTGTGGGGTTGGCCAGGGCCGCCATGCCCCCTGCACCTTGCCCACTGTTCCTGCTGGAAAAATGCAGACAGGAGGTGGGTAGTCCCCAGGGTCCGCTCCTGGGAGTCCCTCAGAGCCCAATGCCCTGGGAGCCGCCATGACGGGGTCAGGCTGAGTTGCCCGCTGGTAAGGGAGCAGCACAGTTGGACACAGAGGGATGGGCAGAGAGGGGCCTCGAGATGGAGCTGGGTCCAGGGTGATGCTGCGCTCCACGGAACCAGCAGGAGCAGGAGGAGCAGGAGCAGGCCGCAGCCTCGCCCTCCCAGGTGCAGCTGCAGCCACCCAAGTCATGGCGGGAAGGTCCCCAGCCCTAACCCCGCAGGCTCAGAGGTGTCTGCTCCTGCTGCCTGGCCTCTCCCCACTCCCTGCGCCCGCTCTGATCTTGGAGCAAGGTTGTGGCCAAGCCCGGACGCTGTGGCAGCCTGGGGAGGAGTGTGCTCTCTGGGGACAGTGCGGACACGCCAGCCCCCTGCCTCCTCGCCTGCTAGACTTTGGGTACCAACGAGCATGAGAGGGAGTCCAGGTGGGGCTGAGGGCAGCTCAGTGCTGGCCTCTTGACCCAAACAGCCTGAACACGATGAATGGCATCAGGAGTCAAACAGACAGAAGGGGGCGCGTCCCCTGTGAATCTCTGGGGAGCACTGAACCCTGATGGCGGGGCTGCAGGTCCCATGGACCAGAGTGGGAACTTGTGGTGCTTTTTCCAGGCCCACCCATTGACCAATCAGCATGCACTTCCTCGCCTCTGAGACCCATAAAAAGCCTGGGACGCAGCCAGACCCAAAGACATGACTAGACGGCCAGCTGCAGAGAGGTGCTGTCCACCCCACGGTCTCCTCTCTGCTGGGAGCTGAGCACTCCTTAGGACGACCTGCCCAGCAGAGAGGAGCTACCCTCTCTGCTAAAAGCTGAACACCTGTTGGGACACTGGTGGGACACTATGAGTCTCCTGTGAGTTGTTTATTCCTCGGTAAAGCTCCTGTCTGTCTTGCTCACCCTCTGCTTGTCTGGGTACCTCATTCTTCCTGGACTCAGGACAAGAACTTGGGACCTGACAGATGGAAGGGCTAAAAGAGCATAATACAAACAATACTGAAACATGCCCCTTGCTCACCGTTATGGCAACAAGACGGAGAGAAGAGAGAAGGAGAAAAGAGCTGCAGCCCTTCAGGGAGCTCACACCTAGGAGCTCCCCAAGCTGGGGCTGTGACACCCTCTTTAGGGCTCTGCGATTCCTGGTTTCTCCAAGCTTCTGGGTACCAACACGTTCCCTGGTGTCAGCTGTAGAAGCTGCCTATGGTATGCCTGGTCCAGCTGCTGCCTCACAGGGAGCCAGCTCTTATGCTGATGCCTGGGGCTGCCCACTCCACTGAACCCAGCATGCCTGGCTGTGTGCAGTGGCTGGACCCCATGCTCACTTGCTCACACACCCTTCACTGCCCCACTCACCCTTGGCAGGCCTGGGATCCAGGCCAGTACTGTGAGCTGAGCACAGCCTGCCAGACCCCAGCAAAACTTGGGCAAAGGTACCGCTGGCCACAGAGGTGTCCAGCTGGGAAAGCACCACCCCAAGGATCCCATAACAACATATTTCTAATCCTCAAGAGCTCTTTGGGATTCTCTGAATGTTCTTTTTAAATAATACTATTCTGATTTTGTTTAACAGGTATATTTCTTCTCATCTGTTGCTTTTCTTTTCTCCTATTCACTGCATTGTTTTTAATAGTTCTATTTTCTTTTATTACTTATTATAACTTCTGTCTTTCATGTAGGAGACTTCCTCAATACCTGTTGATGACCTGTCCATTTGTATTTAAGAATGAACCAGTAAAAAGCCGAATGCATGTCCTATGGATGGACAAGACCTGCCAACCGATTGACCTCACCATAACAAAGACCTCACTTGTGATCTCTTGGTTCCCTTGTATCACAAGACACCCCTACACTCAAGCTTCCCATGTCACAACTGACATCTAACCATAAAAAAGACATAGTTATTAGGAAGAAATCCTTGACAGCTTTCTCAAGTTACTAATCTATTTCTGCATAAATTCCATGCAAAGGCATACAAGAGAACATCTAAAACTTAGACTTGAGAAGGCTGAGGAGCTGAATCACTAAGATATTGAACTTCTCCATTTCTTCCTCTTCTAAGCAGATTTTAGTAAATGTCAATTATAATCCAAAATCTGAGTCTTTATTTAAAAACTAACTATAAGATACAAGTGTGTGTATAGGTGTGTGTACACAGGTTTATCTTCTAGTTCTGTCTTCTGAGAGGACCTAAAATTAATAATACCCTGGTAACTCAGGGCACATTTAGAACTAATGCTAGTTTAAAAAATTTTTTTTCTAGTAAAAAGCAATGAGAACTCCTTGGAGAAATGGCTTATGGCTAGGTTAGAAAAAGTACAAAGCGAACCTGGAATGTCTTATGTTTACAGAAAGTAAGAAAGTACTCAAAAACTGTTGGGGACTTGTCAAAAGGACAGAAAAGCCTATTTTTAAAAGTTTTCACTGGTCAAATTTGGGACAATTTGAACAACAAAACAAATAATGAGAAAAATGGAAAATGACCCATAGAGGAAGATGTCCCTGAGTCCATACTGATATAAATAAATACTTTAATAAATAAATAACTGAGGAAACAGAAGAAAGCTCTCACTGTAGAATTTCAGTTAAAAATGTAGAAGGAGTGATAGAGAGAGAGAAAATCACCATTTGGCAATCACCAAAGTAATAGCTATTACAGGCAAGAAGCATCAATGCATGCTAGAATTACTGGGTCAAAATTTGTTGAGAAACAGAATATGTTGCTTCCTATAATGTAGTTAATGAATTTAAAAAGCAACATTAGAATGGAGAGGCCTGGCAGACAGCACCTTAATCAAGTAATCAAAGTTAACCTCACTGGTAATGAGGTATGTGGACATCGTGTCCTTCCTGATATGGTGCACTGAGAAGGAACATTCTCCAAGGCAACTGACTAGTACTCTTTAAAAGTATTAAAGTCATCAAGACGAAGAAATAATGAAGATTTTCCTTAAATGGTGAAAAACTAAGGAGACACCAGAACTAAGTGCAGTGTCCTGGATTAAGTCCTGGACCAGAGAAGAAAAATTGGTAAGGTTCAAATAATGGCTATAAATTAATTAATAGTATAGTATCAATGTTAATTTCCTGATTTTGATAATTATACTATAGCTATGTAAAACATTAACATTTGGGGAAGCAGGGTAAAGGGTATATGGCACCTCTATGTACTAGCAACTCTTTCAGTAAGTCAGATTGTTTCCAAATGAAAAGTATTTAAAATTTTAAAATACAGTGATTAAATCAGGGCTGTACCTTGCTTTTACATAGCCCTGAAACATCATCATACATAAGTCTTTTGCTGGTGTTGTTCATTTTCTCCAAAGAACCTCTCTGTCAACCTTCTGGGAGGGGAGGAAGAAGGCACTTAAAGTTTCATTGTTTATTCAATGTGTAGATGTTCATGCAATTCTCTCCTTTTCATTTAGTGCTTTACCCTTTATTAAGCCTCGTGTCTCTAGGTCTGAGACCTGTCTGGCTCAGTTTCTCCAGGGAGCATGCATCTTGTTTCCTGTAACAGGTAGAGCAAGGGCTGTCTCTGTGGCTTCCTAGGGTAGGAGAAAGGACAGGACTTGGGTCTAAATGCTTCCCATGAAGACTTTTACCAGTTAGGTTGTTTACAGCTCCACCCCTCAGCCTCCCCCTTAGGGGTACCCAGTGCCTCCAAACCCAAAACTTTTTAGGGGCTGCATGGCATTGGTCAGCTTGTTTCTCATTGGCCATGCCTCTGAGGGCAGCTGGGCTTGGACTTTCTCTATGAGTCATCACTCACCCATTCACCTTCCATGGTCCTGCTCTCTGTTGTCTCCCTGCCCATTCTCTTTGTCTATAGGGTTTATTCCTTTAGGTGTCTGTATGGTCATTTTAGAGACATTGCAGTGAAAGGCAAAGATAAATGCATGCTTTTAATTTCCAGGCCTTACTGGAAGTCCTCAAAATATTGTATATCTTTTCTCTGAGCAAGTCCATCTGCTCCTCGTGCAAAATGAATTTGGGCCATTGCTGTAACATTCAGAATTCTGAAGCTATATATGAAGATTAGGTTCCCCCTTTGGACCCTTGCAACCTTAAGGGTCACTTGACTGTGTCATTTAAAAAGGCCTCTAGTCATATAAGATAGACCAATGAAGGTTTTCATTTCAGAAAATAGCGTCTGTCAAATATTCAGCAATAGACCTCCAGGTGTATTATAGAGGGGACTTTCTTCTGGGGGGCCTGCAGATACAGGGTCATTCGAGTAAGCCTTGAGATGCAGTCGCTGTGGGAAGGGAGGGAGTAGAAAGTGAAGAGGAAACGTAGCATGGCTAAGAGCATGAGCTTTGGCACTAGACCTTCTGAGTTCAAACCTCCCCTCAGCCACTTGCATACTGTATATTCTTGAGCAAGTTATTTATCCCTTGATATGTTCAAGTTATTTGCATATAAAATGGATATATCAACATTCATCCCATTGATTCATTGTGAGGATTAAATAATACCATGTGTATAAAACATAAATGGTACCTAATTGTGTTACTACACCCTATTAAAATGGTTTACTCACTGGACATTCCAAGGATAACAGAAGCAAATAGTAGGGGAAAAAATGTTGTGCTTGTTTAAGAGACAAATTATGATAATCTTGGCATTTAGAACCAATGTGGAAAGCATGGACTGTGTGCACTGCTCCCGTGGATGCTCTGAGCTGGTTTTGGTGTCTAAGCCATTCGAGCTGCAGGGGTCACTTCCCACTCTGTGCTCTTCCCTGCGGGTGATACTGCTCTCTCCTTAGCAAACCAGAGACCATTTTTGTTCTTCTTTGGAGTCTGTTCAGCAAATAATCCCCGGTCTCATTTTTTTGGAGGTTTAAACCAATGTGTCTCTTTGGTGTAAAGCATTAATATCTGACCCAAGACCTTTACTCCGGAGGAAAAGCCATGCCTGCAGGAAGCAGCAGTACCTCTGGCCCAGGCAGCTGCCTTTGAGTGGGGCCATTAGATACATGGGAATGTTGTCCAGGGTCTTAGAGAGCACGCTGTCTCTCTTCCTCTCTCTCAAGTTCTGTCTCTCTCTTGCTCTTTAATGTTATTCTTGTATACTTCATAGAAGGAGGGTTTCATAAGCCCCATCCTACATGGTGAGCTGGTGGCTGTCAGGAGGTCTTCTGGATCAAAGACACTGTGGATAGGTGGACTCTGCTCTTGAATTTTAGTTGATTCCCTCCAGGAAAGTTATATGGCTGCCAGGAAAGATTCTGTTACAACAATAAGAAACAGCATCTGGTGTCTCCATGACTGTTGTTCCAGAAACTCATAACAGCATGAACCTCGGTTTTCACATTCTTCTAGAGGGGCGTGGAGAAGACATTTTACAGCTGGCAAATGTTTTTAATCGTAACAGTGTGTGTGTTCACAAAGGAGCCTTGCGGAAACCAAGGGGGATACAGAGTATGACAGGAAGCCTTGCAATTCCTATAGAGAGCAAAGTAGGTGAAGAGAAGTGATGGTTGTTGTCTTAGAATGCAGAAGATAACTTCTCTTAAGAGCATATTTTGGGGAATAAGATTGTTTTCATTCACATATAGACAAATATTTTAAAACATATGTTTTTCCCCTAACCCATGGATAAAACTTCTTAAAGGAAACTGAGACCCACTTCATGCACATGGGTGACTAGCACAGTACACCTCTTGTAAGTGTTACTTTTTCTATTACAGATGAAAAGTTTTGAAATCCATTAAATAGTACTGTTTTCAGGCCACAGAAGATGATTTTGATACAGATGGTTGTTGAAGTCTTTCTGTGCAGCATGAGTGAAGGATTTGAGCTCTGGCTTTAAGTACTGAAGTCCATAGAACACGTCCACAGTTCCTTCACTTAGACCCAGTCACTGGGTAGGGCCCACTAAGTGGTTGATTGCATGTAAGAAAGCACCCAACCCTTCAGTTCCGGTATAAAGTTGAAAAATCAAACACAATTAGAGAAATGATAATTCCAACTTCACTGATGACATAACATTAACCAGTCCCAAGAAGTGATGAATCTAAGGAGCATCTTGAGTAAATAAATGGTCTTATAACATTTAACATGCAGGATATTAATTATAGTTCAAAACCAAGATCCAGGACTACTGTGAGGAAGCATTCAGCAGACTGCCCGAGCAGGCTTCTTAGAGTATCCTTTAGCCTGGACATCTTTGTCCCATATCTGAATCTTCAGTATCAGTACGTGCAAATGTGCCCTTGCTCTCAAGTGTGGAGGAGCATTTTCCAAATGCATAAGACACTGATTTGTAAACACATTAACATAGGACTTCTACAATGACCAGGCTTTTCAGTAATTGGATATTTATGTCCATCTATCTGTATCATCTTCCTCTCAGTGTCTTCCCTGGAGATCATAAGGTTCCTTGGTGAACTTACAGTCAGACAAAAGATCACCTAGTTTCATGGGACCAGCATGTCACAAGAACTAGAAGTCTCATCCCAGTTCCACTGGAAAAGACGCTTTTCTAGCAACCAGAAACCATGAATTGGTCAGAGAACTGGTTAGACATATTTTTAAAACCCTGACCAGAACTTCTCTATTTATCTCCTGTCTCTAGGCTCCTTGGAGAGCTTTTTATTTGCATTTGTCATTAGCATGCTACAATTTTCAAAACTGTAGCTTATCTCAATAAGCTAGTCCATTTGAGATGAGAAGTTTCCTGTAGAGACACAGAAGACATCCAGCGCCCTTGGCAAGATTCAGTAGACACTCCAGTCTTATCAGTAATGTTTGCCAAACATCTCCGGGTGTGGACGACTCACAGGGGATGAAGAGCTGTTGGGGGCTAATCCCATCATTGCATATTGATTTGTCACTTTGTGTTTTCAAAGATGTCATTTACTGACTTGTTTCTAAATCCTAGTGCTAATTTTAGGGACTTTTCTGACTATCCAGAATTACATTTTGTAGGATATTTATTGGATCACAGGGGAAACAACTTGTTAATTCTACTTAATTGAGCTGCATACATACAAAATCAAAAAGAAGAAATATAGCAGATCCATGGCTTACCCCCATCAGCTTCATTCATAGGCATGCAGACTCTTGAGATTCTTTTTTCTAACTCAAAGTGGGGACTGGAGGAATGTTTAGGATGCCTCAAACACCAGTCTGCCATCCGGATACATTCATGGTGAAGTGTCTCACCATCCTCAGTCATTCAAGAGCCTGAGGGTACTTGACCCCAGTGTTTGACAATTGTCTGTTCATTTCTGTCTGGAGACTTTATGGCCTCTCTGAAAAGCTCTGAGTCTGCTTCTTGGGTACACAATGGTACACCATTGAGATGGACTGGGATTAATGAAAACATTGCAAATGCAGCTAGAAACAGTCAACTTTGCCATCTCTCGAAAGATAGGCTGAGAGGTTCAAGTTTAATCTATTGTGTATGTGTAATGAGAAAAAAATCAAGAGCCTGGGAAAAGAAGCCTAAACCTTCTTCAGCCCTTTACCTTGATCTGGGTTGTGTCTGCCTCTTCTATATTTGGGAAACTTTTTCCATGTCCTGGAGAAAGCCCAAGAACTTTGAACTTAAGTCCTGTGTAAGCATTTGATCCAGGTAAAGCTTTATTTTCAAAGATGCTTTTCCATCTTGTTAAAAGTTGCAATCAAAATTCACTCTGAGACCAGACACAGTGGATCACACCTGTAATCCCAGCACTAGGAGGCCATAGTGGGTAGATCACCAGAGGCCATGAGTTCGAGACCAGCCTGGCCACCATGGTAAAACTCTCTCTCTACTAAAAATACAAAAATTAGCCAGGCATGGTGGCACATGCCTATAATCCTGGTTACTGGGGAGGCTGAGGCAGGAGAATCACTTGAACCTGGGAGGTGGAGGTTACAGTGAGCCGAGATCATGCCACTGTACTCCAGCCTGGGTGACAGAGCAAGACTCTGTCTCAAAAATATATATATGTTAAAATTTTTTAAAGTTCACTTTAATTCTTTTGTTTATGTAAAAATTGTTCTGTGATAACCTTTGAAAAAGAAAAACTTTTATTTTTTAGAACAATTCAAGATGTACATGTCTCAGCTTGGTTGGGATAGTTTGCCAATCTCTTCTTGCTTTTGATGACCTTGGCATTTTTGAGCAGTACTGAGCAGGCATTTCATAGGACACTCCTCTATTAGGACAAATTCTAGATTTGTCTGGTGTTTTTCCCATGATTAGACTGAGGTTATAGAGTTTGAGGAAGAAGATCATGGAGATACAGTGTTATTTTACCACATCATATCGAGGTTACATAATCACATGATTTATAGTTGTTGTTGACTTTGATCACTGGACTGAGTTGTGTTTGTCAGATGTCTCCACTGTGAAGCTACCTTTCCTTTTTCTCTCTTCACATACTGTACTCTCTGGAAGGAAGCCGCTCAGCATGGCCCCCCTTAACGAGTCGGGTGTTATACTCCTTGAGAGCAGAGTATGCATGTAAATTGTTTGGAATTCTTCTGTGTGGGAAATTTATCTGTCACTCCTCTCCTGCATTTATTAATGTATTCAATCATTTACTTATATCATTATGGACTCATGGATATTTATTTTATAATTGGGTTGTAATCTAATATTCTTAATTGTGTTGCCCAGATTGCTTCAGTTTTGGCTACTGGGAATTCTGAGAGTTGGTTCCTGAGCCCCTTTGATGTACTCCCACCAATGTAGTATTTTTGTTGAATTGGTTTTTTAGTGCTTTCTTTCTTTCTGGCATTACACGATGATCCATACTTATTTTTTGCCCCAGCCTTAGCATCAGCCATTTCTCCAAAGTGCTCTGGTTCTTTTCATTGGAGAATAGTAATAGAAATAAAGATCTGTGTGGTAGACGCACTCGGGGTGCGTCTACTGGGGTGTCACTTCATCTAGGCCCTCTCAGCTGAGAGAACCAAGAAATACATGTGTGTATCCCAACTCATGAGTATACACACATCTATAAATATTTTGATATGTAGCTGTCTGTATCTGTATTAAACTAATGTGTTCCTCTGATATCTCCATCTCTAATCCATTACTATACGGGTCATTCTAGCCTCCTCCCCTTTCTTATCCGTACATTCCCACTCCAACAGTGAGAAATCTGGCTCTACAAGAACTGTTTTATGCGGATAAACCAATGCTAACATTAGCAAACATTTTAAAGACATTTCTGTCTTTCTCTCTCTCCATGTTCTTGCCTTTCTGCTAATTTTTTCTAAATATATATGCTTATATGTATTATTTTCTTATTTTCACATAAATGGTACATATTCTTACCTATGTACCTTTGTAATGTCTTTTTGTCCTATGTAAGTACTTTTCAGACACATATTTTTTTCTTAATTCCATAGGTTTTCAGGGAACAGGTGGTGTTTGGTTACATAAATAAATTATTTAGTGGTGATTTCTGAGATTCTGGGGCACCCATCACCCGAGCAGAATACCTGCACCCAATTTAGAGTTTTTCATCCCTCATCCCTCTCTCATCCTTTCTCCCACATCCCCAAAGTCCATTGTGTCATTCTTATGCCTTTGCATCTTCATAGCTTAACTCTCACTTGTGAGTGAGAACAAGTGATGTTTGGTTTTTCATTCTTGAATTATTTTGCTTAGAATAATGCTCTCCAGTTCCACCCAGGTTGCTGCAAATGCTATCATTTTGTTCCTTTTAATGGCTGAGTAGTATTCCACGGTATGTATATACCAAAATTTCTTTATCCACTCATTGGTTGATGGGCATTTGGGCTGGTTCCATACTTTTGTAATTGCCAATTGTGCTGCTATAAATATGCATGTGCAAGAATCTTTCTCACATAATGACTTCTTTTCCTTTGGGTAGATACCCAGTAGTGAGATTGCTGGATCAAGTGGTAGTTCTACATTTAGTTCTTTAAGAGGTCTCCACACTGTTTTCCATGGTGGTTGTAATAGTTTACATTCCCACCAGCAGTGCAAAAGTATTCCCTTTACACCAAATCCCCACCAACATCCATTATTTTTTGATTGTGGCTATTCTTGGAGGAGTAAAGTGGTCTCACATTGTAGTTTTGATTGGCATTTCTCTAATCATTAGTGATGTTGAGCAGTTTATCATGTTTGTTGGCCATTTATATATCTTCTTTTTATAATTCAGACACATCTTTTTACGTTAGTAAATTCTGAGGTACTCTTGGTTTTTAAACATATATATTCCATAAATTAACTAGTCCCTTATTAATAAATGCCTTGTTTGTTCCCAAATGTATCACTATTACAAATAATGCCACAATGCAAAATCCTTCTGCATGTTACCTCTGCAGAACATATTCCTAGAAGTGGAATTTACCCTGCAGAGATAGGAGTCTGTAAATTATTCAAAGCACTTCCAGGTATATGAAATATCATTTAGGCTAGACTTCTAGGAGTCAAACAAAATCTGATAGTTTGTTTGGGGGTACACTGAGTGAGGTCCCCACTGGCTCTGTCTTGGTGCAACAGTGGAGAGGACCCAGGTCTGATTCGGCCTCCTCCGCAGATCTCATGCCTTCTCCCCTGCAGGTTGCTTTGGATTGTCCTTGGGTCAGCACCTGGGGTCTCCCAAAAGATAGAGTCTGGGCCTTTGCACTTGATTGTCCTCTGGCCTAGTCTGACTTTACTCAGGAACCAGCTACTCAAATCTTCTCTGAGCCCCAGTCCCCTGCCGCCACCTTTCCCCATGTTCTTCTCTCTCAGCATTTCTAGGTTGATACAGCCCTGACCTAATTGATTGCTGAATGCTTTGTGCATATCAGCCTCTGCTGTATCCTGGGAGCACCATTAACACATTTCTTTAAGCATCCGGGATAGGTGAGTCAATTTGCATATCAAGCAAGGAAGAATAGAAATTAGATTAAAGCTTCACTCAAACCTTGCAACCGAACCCAGGACAGGACCTACTAGAAAGTCAGACATAGAGGCTTTGCCTTTGATGTCCTGTGGTGCTGATTCTACTAATCTCTGTCCTCAGTGTCAACTGCCAAGCTGCTTGCTGAAAAAGCGATAGAGAACTTTCTTACAGGTATTTTCTTTAAAGAAACTCTCAAGGATTAGAAGTCTTCTTGATTCAAGGGAGTGAAGTTGTAATGAAATGGCAAAATGACAGTCTGTGGTGTCTGTGACGCCTAAACTCATGCCAGCTAGGTGGACATCTATTCCCCTCACATATTTGTTGTGAGAATTAGATGAGAAAATGTAGAGCATTTGTCATAGAGTAGATACTCCATAAATATGCCGTAACAGCCAAAATAGCTAATATTTATTGAGAACGGATTATGCACACTGTTCTAAGTATTTTACATGTGTTAATTCATTTGATCCCCACAGTACTACTGTGAATTGGGTGCTATTCTGTTTCCTAATTTTACAAATGAGGAAGCCTAAGTACAGGAAGTTAAAGCAACTGGCCCAAGGTCACGCAAGTAGTAACAAGATTCAAGGCCAGCTATCTGTCTTCAGAGTTTTCACCCTCCACGCCACTCCACTGGCTCTTATGTGATGCAGTATTCCCTGGTGGGATGAGGGTTGCTTTGGAATCCATGGCAGACACTGCTGGATGTCTCCTCAGTGTCCCTTTCCCCACCTCCTCCTTGCAATTGAACTCCAGTATTTTTTGCAGGGTGGTAACATGTTCAGTTAAAAATAAACATCTTCCCAGGATCCCTTGCAGCCAGGGTGGACAAGTGGCCCAGTTCTGGCCAATGAGATGGAAGCCAAAGGGACAGACTCAGCTGGCACCACCTGTCCATGGTTCCCTCCTCTCCTTTCCTGCCTGCCTGTGGTTGTGCTTGCTGGAAGTGCAGCAGCTTTCTTGTGGGCAGGAGGATGACACCACATGCCCAGGGTGCAGGAGCAGGAAGACAGAGGGCAGGACGGCTGGGGTGTCTATAGCAGTGCAAGCCACAGTGGTCCTGGAGGGCTTACAGCTGACCCTTCAGTGAAGGAGAAAAATGATTTCCTGTTTAGTTCATTCACTGTGAGTCTGGTTTTTGTTATCTGCAGCCAACAGCAATGGTAATTGAAACAAAATCCCAGCTGTACTAGGAGGTCCCTGGAGTGAGGGGGATGTGTGTGTGTGCATTTTGCTTCATTGGCACTGAGCCTTGGTTTACTTATTTATTCTTTTTCCTCACGTTAACCCCCACAATATCTGGAAAGGCAAGTGTACAGCCCACTACCGATGAGAATGAAAGGAAGGGAGGAAAAAGGGGAGAGAGGGAGGGAGGAAGGGGGAGCAGTAAACACCCATAGTCCGGAGGGTGATACAGAATTGGACTTGTCATTTCCCATTGGGCCATAGAGTCAGCCTCAGATGCATGCCCAGAAGTTTTGTGTCCCTGGCCTTGTCTCAACTTCCTTTTTCTAGCCCTTTCCCCTCCCTCAGACTCCAGTTTTATCTTGTTGGTGCTCCCTGTGGTCAAAGCCAAAAAGATCCTCAGTTTTGGCTTTACCCTGCAAGGGCAGCAGAGGAATCTCCTACTGTTCTCTGTGTGAGAGCCACTCAGGGGTTCTGAGACCTGCTAAAACTGATAGTGCTGATAGCATGGATGCAGGGGCCAAACTATACAGGTTCAACTCTCACTCTATCATTCTTAGCTGTGTAATCTTGGAGAAGTTACTTGGCTTCTCCACACAGAGAAGTTACTTCTCTGTGCCAAGGATTACTTATCTCTTAAATGAGGGTAAGAATAGGGTTTATTAATAGAGTTTTTGGAATTTATATGTAAAATATTTAGAATAGTGATTCTTGACTGGGGGCAATTCCTGTCTCCCATGCCGGGGGTCATTTGGCAGTGTCTGGGACATTTTTGCTTGTCCTAACTGGAGGGGGAGTGCAGCTAGCATCTCTGTAGTGAGTAGAGACCAGGGACTCTGCTGAACATCTTATAATGCACAAGACAGCCCCTGCAACAAAGAATGATCCAGCCCCAAATGTAGTAGTGACAAGCCTGAGAAACTCTGATTTAAAACTATGCCTTGCTCATGATAAATGCTATATAAATTAGTATAACATTGATGTGTTTGCTAAAGATTCCCTTTCTACTCTGGATGTTGGTAGAAAAGAATCAAAGAGGGAAAGGGGACCAACATCTTTGTTCTGCCATGTATGTGAGAGGTACAATAACAAGACATTTTAAGAGGTTGCAAGTATTTGAGATGTGACTTTAACATGCCCCACCCTGTGCCTGGCATGTAGTAGGCGCCCCTTAAACAGATCTTAGGACAGTTGTACTTTAGTCATTGATCACAGTGAGCATTATGGATCTTCTTGTGAGTTTGAGTTGCTTTGTATTTTCCTGAAGCCCTCTGATAATAGGACATGAGGTGGGTGGGGGTGGGGAAGGTGCTGGAGTCAGTATGGAGTTCAGCCATGGGGAGGTGATGTTATGGCTGGCTGTTATCTTCTCCACTGAAAATGTTGCCATTCAAGGAGGGAGAGTTGATCTGCTTAGCCTTGCTATTTGGGGTGGGGTTCTGGGAGGTGGGAAGACTGAGCATCCTGAGGCTAACTGCTTAGAGAAGGGGTTAGCAAATTGTTTCTGTAAAGAGCCACGTTTAAATAACTTAAGCTTTTTGGGCTAAGAGGAAAAATTAAGGATATTATGCACATAATTATGTAGCAAGAGAGAAAACACATTGCTACACATTTTTATTGAGATAATTAAAAACTTTATGAACACTAAATTGGAATTTTATATAATTTTCACATATCATAAAGTATTATTATTCTTTCGATTTTTCTCAATCATTTAAAAATGTAAAATTCATTCTTAGCTCTTGGGACGTATAAAAACAAGCGGTGGACTGCATTTAGCCTGTAGGCTGTGGTTTGCTAACCCCTGACTTACAGCATCATCACCACAGCCTGGGGTTGGTCTTGCCCTGAACCCCTAGCCTGGTTCTCTCTGTTACTAATGCCAGTCATGTTCCTTTTAGTAAAGCCCCTACTAGAATCCCAGGCTCTACAGCTGAATTCCTTTGTAGTTCCCCAGCAGTCAGACTAACTGCAAACAGCCTTTCATCTCCCAGGGCATTGGGCACCTTGTGCTAGGGGCCAGGACTACACAGGTGGAAAGGTTATGTCCCCACCCTAGCATTGCTTACCACATAGTGAGGAGACACCATGGATCAGGACAGTGAGATGGAGGCCATCATGAGCACATTGCTACAGATCAAAGGCCTGGGGAAAGGAGCACCCAGGTTCTCAGAGAGCATACGGAAATCTTCACAGAGGTGTTATGCTTGAGTTGAGACTGGAAGAATTCATAGAAGTGTTTTAGAGATTGGGGTTTGAGGTTGCAAATTTTCTGACAGCTGAAAACACCATGTATGAATGATGGGGGATGAGATGAGAGGGCATACCATGTTCATGGAATTATAGATGCCCTCCTTTTTATTGCCAGCACATGGCTTGAGGAGGGAGAGTGGCAGCTATAAAGCTGGACCAGCAGGCAGTGCTGAGTGTGGCTGTGGGCTTGCCTCTGGGGCCTGCAGAACACTACCATGTTGTCATCTGTCACCCTAGCGTGCACCTGCTGCTCAGACTCACACCTTGAGGCTGGGCTGCAGTTCGTACTTTCAGACCTCCCACCTGCCTAGGCTTCTACATATCACTCAACTTCAGACTGGGCCAAACCTGCTCTTTACCTACCTGGTAGCTAGCCCTCCTGTGCCCCTGCTGGTCCACCTGCTTACCTCTGAGGATTTTTCCTGCCCTTTGGCTTCCACAGAAAAAAATTCTAATTTCTGATAAATAAAATTGTTTCCTGGAATATAGCCTGTTTCCTCTCCTTCTTATTCACCAGTGACATCTGGACTCACTGATTTTCCTCATCGCCTTTGTAAATGGGAGAAAGTAGAGATGCCACGTGTGGACATTCTTACCTAATCAATCTAGGTAAGAATAGTGATTCTTTACCAGGGGAAATTCCTGTGCCCTACCCCAGGGTCATTTGGCAATGTCTGGGGCATTTCTGCTTGTCTTATCCTGAGCTGCACAGAACCCCTGCCTCATGTGATGGCTGCAGAGAACACATCATGGGAGGCGTATGGCTGGAGGCATGAGGCATATGCTCAGATTCAGCCTGAGGGTATTTCTCCGTTTCAGATGTTAAATTCTGACTCTGTTGCTCTCCAGCTGGTTGTATTTTTTTCAGGGTCTACCAGAGAAAACCAAACATTAGGAATTAGACATCTAAGATCTTTAAAAGTGAGTGAAGTAGAACACTTCTACACTATTGATGGGAATATTAAATGGTACAGCCACTGGGGAAGGGGTATACCATTTTATATCCCCATCACTAGTGTATAAGGGTTCTACTTTAGGGTTCCTCAAAAAATGTTAAATATTTGACCCAGCAAGTTCACTCCTAGCTATATACCCAAGATAAATGAAAATGTATATTCATACAAAAACTTGTACACAAATGTTCACACAGCCAAATATTCATAAATGTGAAAAAGTAGAAACAACTCAAATGTCTATCAACTGATGGTGGATAAACAAATGTGGTAATACACACAATGGCATATTATTCAGCCATGAAAAGAAATGAAGCTCTGATACATGCTATATAACATGGATGAACCCCAAAAACACTATGTTAACTGGATGCAGCCAGACACAAAGGATCGTATATTGTATGTTTTTATTTATATGAAATAATCAGAATGGGAAAATCCATAGAGACAGATAATAGACTAGTGGCTGCCAGGGACTGGGAGAAGAGGGGATTGGGCAGTGAATACTTAGCGGGTACAGGTTTTCCCTTGGGGGTAAACATGTTCTGGAATTAAACAATGGTGATGATTGCACAATACTGTGAATGTACTGGAAGTCACTGAACTGTACACTTTTAAAAAGACAATTTTATGTTATGTGAATTTTACCTCAATAATAATAAAAAAGTAAGTGTGGTCAGCATTCAGCTTCCTGTGCAAATAGAACCCCCGGTGCCACGGGGATGTTTCTGATGTCCTTGGCTCCTGGCTGTTACAGATCCTGAAACCCAGTGAGCCTGAGTCCAATTTGTGCCACTCTCCAGAAAAAAGGCAAAATGGAGAATTGACCCCTCTCCAATCCCAGGAACAGGCACTAATTCTTTTGTGACACCATCAAGATGGATATTTATATTTGGATAATTCATCTGTTATTCTTATGAATTCAGTGTTGTTTTGTCCCCTTGATCTGGAGGCCCAGGGCTCATCTCAGGCAAGGCCTTCATGTCCCTGAGGAGGAGAAGTGTCTTTTCTCCTTCACCTTGCCAAGTCTCTCCAGCTGTCCTCAAATTCTCTCCACAGCCTCTCTGGTTCACAGGCTCATGCATTCCAAAGGCACCACTTCAGGCTTTTGGGCCAGGGCCAGGTACTGTCCTAGGCCCTGAGAATCTAAAGATAAACAAGACATAGTCCCCGCTTTCCAGGAATGAGTCAGGGAGGCAGAGAGGTGACTACACAAGTGCAACACTGGTGAGACGGAGGAAATGGGCAAGGGCGAGGTAGTTGGCAGAGGGGCTGGTGGGGGGGATGCATGAGGTGGGCCTGGGAGAACAGGTAATTTACCAGGGACACAAGGCAAAGAGACAGACTTTTCAAAGCCACAGTGTATGATATAGCTTTGGACCCTGAGGGATAATGTTGGGAGTGGGGGCAGAGGATGGTCAGTATAAAGCAGATAAAGTTGGATAACTAGGCAGGAGCAGTGTTTGGAATACCTTGCTTGCCAGCCTGAATTTGGGATCTATCCTGATAGTGAAGAGAAACTAGTCAAAGATTTTAAGAAGAGAAGTTCCATCATCAGATTTGCACTTTAGGGTGTAAAACATTCTGGAAGCAAAAGAGAGGCTGGATTAGAGAGAGAGTTGGAGCGGAGGTCAGCCCAGATGCTACTGCACCAGTCCACGCGTGACATGATGAGGGCTGGATGAAGGTCATCGGCAGTGGGATGAAGGGGCAGGGACAGGACTGACTGGGCTATAACATGCCGGGTAGCCATGGATGGTGCAGTAGGGTTGGGGATATGATTGAAAGAGTAGCCCTGGGACACTCCAGGTTTCTGGCCTGAAAAGAAGTCATTATGTGAGAAGAGGAGCATATTTGGGAAAAAGTGACAAGCCGAGTTTGGGGCAGGATGAGCCGAGAGCCTGAGGCACATCCAAGTAAAGACATCAGGCAGGCCAGCCAGGCTTGGAGCTGGGGCTCGGTAGAAGTCAGGACAGGATGGTGGCCTTGTGCACATGTCCTAGAAGTTCAATTTGGAGAGCCATGACCTGGAAGGTGCTAGAGCATGCTCCTGCCAAGGTCATCCTGGTTTAAACTCTTTCTCCCTGTTGGCATGTGATTTCATGCTTTTCACTTCTCCTTTTAAATGGAAATGCATAAAATGATGTCCATCCTCCAGAGGGAATTGAGATTTTTTTTTGCTTTCTCAGCTCTGACACCTGCTACTGTTTCACTCCTTATTAAAGTTCTGTGTGACTGGGTGGCATGCCTCAGGCAGTGCTAAACAGGGGTGCAGGAGGGCCTAGAGAAATGTCAGGGGAGAGGCATCAGAAAATGACTCACAGCAGCAGAGAGCAAGTAGAGACACATTGTATGTGCCCCAGTGTCTTTGCAGTGCCCCAGAGTAAAGCTGCCACCCTGTCCGTGGAATATCAGGCTCTGCCGCCGTGATGCCCTCCCTATTCCCAGGCCTCCTTCCTACCCTAGCTCCTCCAGTCCACCTTCTGGGCATGTCTTATGCTGCCTTTTCTCAGTCCCTCCCACAGGATGCAACCCCTCTCTCAGCTGCTGAAATCCTCCCGTCTATATTGGTTACCTATGCTTTTGTAACAAATTACCACAGAATACTCGCACAGCACAGATTTATCATCTCATGTTCCGGAGTCAGAAATCTGACACGGGTCTCACTGAAGTAAAATCAAGATGTTCGCAGGCTGTGTTCCCCTCTGAATTCCTAACACAGAATCTATTTTCTTGCCTTTTTCAGTTCCTAAAAGCCAGCAGCATTCCCTGGCTCCTGGCCTCTTGTATCTCCCAAGCCAGCAACAATGGATAGAGTCCTTACATCACATCATTCTGACCTCCTTTTCTGCCTTCCTCTCCCACTTCTAAAGACTCATGTAATTACATTGGGCCAGCCTGAAGAACCCAGGCTGATCTCTCAACGTTGTGGTCAGCTAATTAGCAGTCCGAATGGGAAGGAAAGGAAGGTTCTGTCTTTATATAGGCTTACACTCTAGATATTACACGTGGAAGAATCTTAGGTTTACAGCCTTAGAAATCATGAGTGAAAGGGTTTTGGATTTTCAGCTTTAGGAATCACATGTGAAAAGGTTTCTGGGTTTACAGCTTTAGAAATCACATACGAAACAGTTTCCGGGTTTACAGTTTTAGAAATCACATGTGAAAGGGTTTCGGGTTTACAGTTTAGAAATCACATGTGAAAAGGCTCTGGTCTCTGGATAGAGGAGTGGGTGGGGTTTTGATCTTGTTTTAAATAAAAACAGTGTCTTCTGGAGAGTTTCCCCAGGAAAGTGATTCAGGAGGCGCCAGTTGGCCTACTTTTTCTTCTATTGAAATGCATTGTGGAAGTCAGGGGGAGGTGATCCCAGATGCCTGGGTCTCCTTCCTCACAGTGAGGCTGATACTCTGCAAGTCTCTGAGGCATATAGCAATAAATCAGACAATTTGATTTAGAGATATATGAGCTAATAACACTTGGGTCTGCTTGTATCAGGTTCTCTTCTAGGGAAGACATTTATGTTTGAGCAAGGAGATTTTTGTTAGGGGATCTCAATTATAATATTAGCAACATATATTAAGTGTTTAAGCTCTATGCTAGCAATATGCTAAGGAGTTTTCATGTATTTTCTCATTTAATTCTTAGAATAACCCTATGAGGTAGATAGTATTATACCCATTTTACAGATAAGGGCTTTTGAAACTTGCAGTGGCTAATCAGCTTGTCTAAGGCATGGTCACATAGTTTATAAGTAGTAGAGTCAGAATTCAAAGTGGGGTTACACATGGCAGTCTGTGCACTCTCTCTCTCTCTCTCTCTCTCTGTCCACTGTGCTGCCTCTGTCACCATGAGGAAGGGCCCCATTAGAGCCAGATTAAAGGGCAAGCTACCCAACCCTACCAGTCTCCAGCCACAAATGGCGTGTTCAAGGGACCTCTATCTGAAGGGCGAGTGGCCAGGAGTGAGATATTGGGGTGGGGACAGAGGCTGGGGTGGTGTTCTGTGTAGCCCCTTGTCCTGGGTTCCTCAGGGCCTGCCATCACCTTGGCTTTCTTTTCTTTTTCAGCCCTACTCAGGCTGCAGAGGGAGGCAGGAGCCACCATCTCATCCCAGCTTGTTTGCCAATTTATTATCTTGCAAACAAATCCTGCCTTGTGGTATTGTTGCTGTAATGGGAAAGAAGTTCATCTATTTCCAATTCTGCAATGTGGGCAGACTTTCAAGGGGTCTGTTTTCAGTTCACATATTAATGTGCCTCTTGCCACAGCTCCAAATAGCTTCTGCTCCTACATGTGGGCCATTTCACTTGAAGGGATGGGGAGGGAGGAAGGGGAGTAGAACAATATTTTGTCTGTGTACACTTTCAAATGGGACAAGGTTAAAGGGACCAAACCTTGTCCTGCCTTGAGACGATACCCAAAGGCAACTGGACAAGATAAAAATCCAAATCCTTTATCTGTGAAACTTCTTTGCTCCACCAGAGCTGAAAAGAAACATGCATTTGTGTGTGTGTGCCCTCATGCATGCAGGCATGCACGGTAAAGCTGTCAAGATCTCAGGCTACTCCTCCTTGAAACAGCATGTTACTTATTGTCATCTCTGTGATCCTCATGGCTTCCTTGTTATCTGGGGACACTACAGGTCTTAGAAGGACCAAATCAAGCAGTGGGAGATCCTCCTCTATGCTCATGAGGCCAAACAGGGACACATTTTTCATCATCTTGCTTCCCCCAAAGAGCTCTAGGCTGAGACACTGCCAGATAGAAATTCTACATTGCAAGGGTTTTGCTGACATTTAATCCCCTAATCCATACGATGCCATGGTATTATCTCATGTTTAACAAACTGAAAAAATAAAAAATCCAAACATCTTTTCAGCCTTGGTGGGCAGACCCAGGCAAAGCTGAGCTCTTGGGAGGGAGTGAAAACCTGGAGGGGACCTAGGAGTTCTGCAGCCCTCACCCCACCCCACATCTGCTGCCCTGACCATGGCTCCTCTTGTGCCAGTGCCTAATGAGTTTAATTATTTTTATTGTTATTTATTATTTTTGAGATGGAGTCTTGCTCTTGTTGCCCAAGATGGAGTGCAATGGTGAGATCTTGGCTCACTGCAACCTCTACCTCCCGGGTTCAAGCGATTCTCTTACCTCAGCCTTCTGAGTAGCTAGGATTATAGGTGCTTGCCACCATGCCTGGCTAATTTTTATATTTTTAGTAGAAACAGGGTTTCACCATGTTTGCCAGGCTGGTCTTTAACTCCTGACCTCAGGCGATCTACCCACCTTGGCCTCCCAGAGTGCTGGGATTACAGGTGTGAGCCACCATGCCTAGCCCTAATGAGTGTAAGAAGTTAAAGTTCCAACCTAGAGAGGAAGATGTAAATGTCCTTAATTCTCTGCCCTGAAACATCTTTATTAACACCTTAATGTTTTAATCATTTTTTAGATTGCATTTTTAAATTTATCTACCCTTTCCTCACATGGGAACCTAGTGACTTTCAATTACCGCTATCTGAGAAGAGATGTGTTTGTGTACATAGCCAGGGGCTTAGATGTGTGCTTATTATTTGCAGAGTAGTTTTTCTGCTCTCCCAGGTTTTTTCTTGCTTATGTGATGCTGCTTAAAATCTACCTTGTAACCTTCACAGTCTGGGTCTCATTTGCGTTCAGGCTTCTGGGTCTTCAGACCCATGGGTTGCCTGTCCCATTATGTATTAGACATATTTGGTTTATTTCTTAAGAACATAGAAACACCTGTTCTTAAGAAATAAACCAAACAGAGATTAATTCATTTTTTTAGAATTAATTCATTTTTTAAAAATTCATTGTAAGTGGGAAATCACAACTCCCATTAGTAAACCTGATGCCCCCATCCACTCATGAGTTATTCTGGAAGCATCCCTTGAAAGCCTTCTTCCCCAGCAAGCAGAGGCCTGCCTTTCCTTGCTTCAGCAGGATCTTAAGAACCCTGCTGGGGGGCCTTTGCTAGGGACTTATGTCTGTAATCTCTGATGTCGCTCAGTTGTGTTGTTTTTGCCTGGCAGGAATGATTCAGTGGTGAGAATAAGGCTGCATCACTGGAACGCATTTCATGTTGACATAAGAAATTTGCAGAATTTGGAAAATGGAGCAAACTGTATCCTATGAAAATCTTGCAAGGTTTGGATTATTGTTGAACTTTCACCTTTGCTTTATTGATTAGTTTTGTTCCTAAACTTTATTTTTATTTATTTATTTATTTATTTATTTATTTTGAGACAGAATTTTGCTCTTGTTGCCCAGGCTGGAGTGCAATGGTGTGATCTTGGCCCACTGCAACCTCAGCCTCCTAGGTTCAAACAAGTCTCCTGCCTCAGCCTCCCCTGGAGTAGCTGAGATTACAGGCATGCACCACCACACCCGACTAATTTTGTATTTTTCGTAGAGACAGGGTTTCTCCATGTTGGTCAGGCTGGTCTCGAACTCCCAACCTCAGGTGATCTGCCTGCCTCTGCTTCCCAAAGTGCTGGGATTATAGGCGCGAGCCACTGGGCCCGGCCCTGAACTTTATTTTTAATGTATTTGAAGTAGTCTTCTGGTTGGGGATTATTCCTAAATTCTTAGTTGTTCCTTTAATGTGTATTTGTCTTTGAGCTTCTTAGTAATACTGAGACCCAAATAACACTGCTTCTTATGGTAGATTTTTCTCCCAGAATGAACCAGCTGCTGTTTTGACTCAGAGCAATGCAGCAAATAGGCATGGCATGTGAGGCAGGGAAACCCACAAAAGCTTTTGACAGAAAACTGACATTTCTTTCTTTTGGAGAGGGAGTTTCCGTTATGTTGCCTAGGCTGGTCTCCAACTTCTGACCACAAGCGATCCTCCTGCCTCAGCCCCCCTTACCTGGCTGAAGTTGACAAAGACATTAATAACTTTGTAATATAGCTTAAATGGTTAAAAGAATGGCCTCTGAGGTAGGAAAAATTCTGCCACATATTAGTCAACTGACTTTGGACAGGCTATTTAACATCTCTAAATCTAAGTAAACTTATCTTGGGATGGTATGGGGAGAGAGAAAGAGTAAAGATTTAAATGAGATGTTAGATTTTTTTTTTCCCCATTTATTTATTTTATTGCATTTTAGGTTTTGGGGTACATGTGAAGAACATGCAAAATTGTTGCATAGGAACACACGTGGCAGTGTGATTTGCTGCCTTCCTCCCCATCACCTACATCTGGCATTTCTCCCCTTGCTATCTCTCCCCAGCTTCCCACCCCCCACCGACCCTCCCCTATTTCCCCCCAACTGTCCCCAGTGTGTAGTGCTCCTCTCCCTGTGTCCATGTGTTCTCATCGTTCAACACCCGCCTATGAGTGAGAACATGCGGTGTTTGATCTTCTGCTCTTCTGTCAGTTTGCTGAGAATGATGGTTTCCAGGTTCATCCATGTCCCTACAAAGGACCCAAACTCATCGTTTTTTATGGCTGCGTAATATTCCATGGTGTATATGTGCCACATTTTCCCTATCCAGTCTATCGTCAATGGGCATTTGGGTTGGTTCCAGGTCTTTGCTATTATAAACAGTGCTGCAATGAACATTGGTGTACACGTGTCCTTATAGTAGAACAATTTGTAATCCTTTGGATATATACCCAGTAATGGGATTGCTGGGTCAAATGGAATTTCTATTTCTAGGTCCTTGAGGAATCGCCACACTGTCTTCCACAATGGTTGAACTAATTTACACTCCCACCAACAGTGCAAAAGTGTTCCTATTTCTCCACATCCTCTCCAGCATCTGTTGTCTCCAGATTTTTTAATGATCGCCATTCTAACCGGCATGAGATGGTATCTCAGTGTAGTTTTGATTTGCATTTCTCTGATGACCAGTGATGATGAGCATTTTTTCATATGTTTGTTGGCCTCACGTATGTCTTCTTTTGAGAAGTGTCTGTTCATATCCTTTGCCCACTTTTGAATGGGCTTGTTAGTTTTTTTCTTGTAAATCTGCTTTAGTTCTTTGTAAATTCTGGATTCAGCTCTTTGTCAGATGGGTAAACTGCAAAAATTTTTTCCCAATCTGTTGGTTGCCGATTCACTCTAATGATTGTTTCTTTTGCTGTGCAGAAGCTGTGGAGTTTGATTAGGTCCCATTTGTCTATTTTGGCTTTTGTTGTCAATGCTTTTGGCGTTTTGGTCATGAAGTCCTTGCCTACACCTACATCCTGAATGGTTTTGCCTAGATTTTCTTCTAGGGTTTTTATGGTGTTAGGTCTTATGTTTAAGTCTTTAATCCATCTGGAGTTAATTTTAGTGTAAGGTGTCAGGAAGGGGTCCAGTTTCTGCTTTCTGCACATGGCTAGCCAGCTTTCCCAACACCATTTATTGAACAGGGAATCCTTTCCCCATTGCTTGTTTTTGTCTGGTTTGTCAAAGATCAGATGGTTGTAGAAAGGTTGTGTTGCCTCTGAGACCTCTGTTCTGTTCCATTGGTCTATAGCTCTGTTTTGGTACCAGTACCATGCTGTTTTGATTACTGTAGCCTTGTACTATAGTTTGAAGTCTGGTATTGTGATGCCCCCGGCTTTGTTCTTTTTGCTTAGAATTGACTTGGCTATGCGGGCTCTCTTTTGGTTCCATATGAAGTTTAAGGTGGTTTTTTCCAGTTCTGCAAAGAAGGTCTTTGGTAGCTTGATGGGGATAGCATTGAATCTGTAAATTACTTTGGGCAGTATGGCCATTTTCACGATATTGATTCTTCCTAACCATGAACATGGGATGTTTCTCCATCTGTTTGTGTCCTCTCTTATTTCGTTGAGCAGTGGCTTGTAGTTCTCCTTGAAGAGGTCCTTTACATTCCTTGTTAGTTGTATTCCTAGGTATTTTATTCTCTTTGTGGCAATTGTGAATGGAAGTTTGTTCTTGATTTGGCTCTCTTTAAGTCTGTTACTGGTGTATAGGAATGCATGTGATTTTTGTACATTGATTTTGTATCCTGAGACTTTGCTGAACTTGCTTATCAGTTTCAGGAGGTTTGGGGCTGAGATGATGGGGTCTTGTAGATATACAATCATGTCGTCTGCAAATAGAGACAATTTGACTTCCTCCTTTCCTATTTGAATGCCCTTTATTTCTTTTTCTTGCCTGATTGCTCTGGCTAGAACTTCTAATACTATATTGAATAGCAGTGGTGAGAGAGGGCATCCTTGTCTGGTGCCACATTTCAAGGGGAATGCTTCCAGTTTTTGCCCATTCAGTATGATATTGGCTGTTGGTTTGTCATAAATAGCTTTTATTATTTTGAGATACATTCCATTGATACCTAGCTTATTGAGTGTTTTTAGCATAAAGGGCTGTTGAATTTTGTCAAAGGTCTTCTCTGCATCAATTGAGATAATCATGTGGTTTTTGTCTTTGGTTCTGTTTATGTGGTGAATTACGTTTATAGACTTGCGTATGTTGAACCAGCCTTGCATCCCCGGGATGAAGCCTACTTGATCATGGTGGATAAGCTTTTTGATGTGCTGTTGCAATCGGCTTGTCAGTATTTCATTGAAGATTTTTGCATCTATGTTCATCATGGATATTGGTCTGTAGTTTTCTTTTCTTGTTGAGTCTCTGCCGGGTTTTGGAATCAGGATGATGTTCGTGTCATAAAATGATTTGGGAAGAATTCCCTCTTTTTGTATTGTTTGGAATAGTTTCAGAAGAAATGGTACCAGCTCCTCTTTGTATGTCTGGTAGAATTCAGCTGTGAACCCGTCTGGACCTGGGCTTTTTTTGGGTGGTAAGCTCTTAATTGCTGCCTCAACTTCAGACCTTGTTATGGGTCTGTTCAGGGTTTCGGCTTCTTCCTGGTTTAGGCTTGGCAGGAGGCAAGTGTCCAGGAATTTATCCATTTCTTCCAGGTTTATTAGTTTGTGTGCATAGAGTTGTTTGTAATAATCTCTGATGATGGTTTGAATTTCTGTGGAATCTGTGGTGATATCCCCTTGATCGTTTTTTATTGCATCAATTTGGTTATTCTCTCTTTTCTTTTTTATTAATCTGGCTAGTGGTCTGTCTATTTTGTTGATCTTTTCAAAAAACCAGCTCCTGGATTTATTGATTTTTTGAAGGGTTTTTTGTGTCTCGATCTCCTTCAGTTCTGCTCTGATCTTAGCTATTTCTTGTCTTCTGCTAGACTTTGAGTTTTTTTGATCTTGCTCCTCTAGCTCTTTCAGTTTTGACGATAGGGTGTCAATTTTTGATCTCTCCTTGCTTCTCACGTGGGCACTTATTGCTATATATTTTCCTCTAGAGACTGCTTTAAATGTGTCCCAGAGATTTTGGTATGTTGTGTCTTCATTCTCGTTGGTTTCGAAGAACATCTTTATTTCTGCCTTCATTTCATTGTTTATCCAGTCAACATTCAAGAGCAAGTTGTTCAGTTTCCATGAAGCTGTGCGGTTCTGAGTTAGTTTTTGAATTCTGAGTTCTAACTTGATTGCACTGTGGTCTGAGAGACTGTTTGTTACGATTTCCGTTCTTTTGCATTTGCTGAGGAGTGATTTACTCCCAATTATGTGGTCAATTTTAGAGTAGGTGTGATGTGGTGCTGAGAAGAATGTATATTCTGTTGATTTTGGGTGGAGAGTTCTGTAAATGTCTATTAGGTTTGCTTGGTCCAGGTCTGAGTTCAAGTCCTGGATATCCTTGTTAATTTTCTGTCTGGTTGATCTGTCTAATGTTGACAATGGGGTGTTAAAGTCTCCCACTATTATTGTGTGGGAGTCTAAGTCTCTTTGTAAGTCATTAAGAACTTGCCTTATGTATCTGGGTGCTCCTGTATTGGGTGCGTATATATTTAGGATAGTTAGCTCTTCTTGTTGCATTGATCCTTTTACCATTATGTAATGTCCCTCTTTGTCTCTTATGATCTTTGTTGCTTTAAAGTCTAATTTATCAGAGATGAGAATTGCAACTCCTGCTTTTTTTTGCTCTCCATTTGCTTGGTAAATCTTCCTCCATCCCTTTATTTTGAGCCTTTGTGTATCCTTGCCTGTGAGATGGGTTTCCTGGATACAGCACACCGATGGGTTTTGTCTTTTTATCCAATTTGCCAGTCTGTGTCTTTTGATTGGGGCATTTAGTCCATTTACATTTAGGGTTAATATTGTTATGTGTGAATTTGATACTGCCATTTTGGTGCTAGCTGACTGTTTTGCCCTTTAGTTGAGCTGGTACTTGTTGTTCCTTTATATGTGTAGAGCCTCTTTCAGGAGCTCTTGTAGAGCTGGCCTGGTGGTGATGAAATCTCTGAGTACTTGCATGTTCCCAAAGGATTTTATTTTTCCTTCACTTATGAAGCTTAGTTTGGCTGGATAGGAGATTCTGGGTTGAAAGTTCTTTTCTTTAAGGATGTTGAATATTGGCCCCCATTCTCTTCTGGCTTGTAGGGTTTCTGCTGAAAGATCTGCTGTGAGTCTGATGGGCTTCCCTTTATGGGTAACCCGACCTTTCTCTCTGGCTGCCCTTAGTATTTTCTCCTTCATTTCGACCCTGGTGAATCTGACGATTATGTGCCTTGGGGTTGCTCTTCTTGACGAATATCTTTGTGGTGTTCTCTGTATTTCCTGGACTTGAATGTTTGCCTGCCTTGCTAGGTTGGGGAAGTTTTCCTGGATAATATCCTGAAGAGTATTTTCCAGCTTGGATTCATTCTCTTCGTCGCATTCGGGTACGCCTATCAAACGTAGATTAGGTCTTTTCACATAGTCCCACATTTCTTGGAGACTTTGTTCATTCCTTTTTACCCTTTTTTCTCCAGTCTTGCCTTCCCGTTTTATTTCATTGAGTTGATCTTCGACCTCTGATATCCTTTCTTCTGCTTGGTCAATTCGGCTGTTGATACTTGTGCATGCTTCACGAAGTTCTCGTGTTGCAGTTTTCAGCTCCATCAATTCACTTATATTCCTTTCTATTTTGTCCATTCTTGTTAGCATTTCGTCAAATCTTTTTTCAAGGTTCTTAGTTTCTTTGCATTTGGTTAGAACATGTTCTTTAAGTTCACAGAAGTTTCTTACTACCCACCTTCTGAATTCTGATTCTGTCATTTCATCATACTCGTTCTCCATCCAACCTTGTTCCCTTGCTGGCGAGGAGTTGTGATCCCTTTTAGGAGGAGAGGTGTTCTGGTTTCGGGTGTTTTCATCCTTTTTGCGCTGGTTTCTTCCCATCCTTAAGGATTTATCCACCTGTCGACTTTGTAGTTGCTGGCTTTCAGATTGGGTTTCAAATCTTTCAGATTGACGTTCTGTTTGTTGATGATGAGGTTATTTCTGTTTCTTGGTTTTCCTTCTGACAGCCTGGCCCCTCTGCTGTAGGTCTGCTGAGGTTCACTCCAGGCCCTGCTTGCCTGGGGTTCACCTGCAGCAGCTGTTGAACAGCAAGGGTTGTTACCTGTTTTTTTCTTCTGCTATCTTTGTCCCAGAAGGATACCCGCCTAGTGTCAATCTGATCTCTCTTTTATGAGGTGTCTTTTTGGATATATAGGGGTCAGGGAGCTGCTTGAGGAGACGGTCTTTTCTTTATAGGAGCTCAAATGGTGAGTTGTGAGCTCTGTTGTTGTTCATTCAGAGCTGCTGGGCAGGTACTTTTAGGTCTGCTGCAGGAGAACTCATAAACTGCTTTTTGTTCCTGGGTGCTCTGTCCTAGGGATTTAGGGCTTTATTTATGAGTTTCCGTTACGCTGCTGCCTTCTTTTTTTTTTTTTTTTTTTTTTCCTTCAGACCTGCGCAGCCCAGCAAGGAGGCAGCCTAGTCACTGTCGGCCTATAGCAGCTTTGCTGAGCTGGTGTGGGCTGCGCCCCGCTGCCGCTGCCGAGTGAACTTCCCTGCAGTCCTGTTTATATGGGTGTAGTTAGAACTGCTTTGGCGATGGTGGCCCGCCTCTGTTGGGGCGGAGTGTCTTTGCTGTGACGGGTTGCCTTGGCAACGGCGGACTGCCTCAGCAATGGCGGTTTGCCTTGGCAACGGCAGGCTGCCTCGGTAATGGCGGACGCCCCTCCCCCACAGAGCTGGCCCGTCCTGGGTTCAGCTGTGCTTGCTGTGAAACTCTCAATCCAGAGTTTCTGGTTGCTGTTCTTTTGTGGGGGTGGGGCCAGCCGAGCCTGATTGCCTGGCTCCTTGCCTCAGAGCCTTTTTTAAGTTGGTGTTCCCTTCGCCTGTTGAAGAGGCGCCGGGGTCTGTTTGTTTTCCCCTGCGGCC